>NC_057812.1:692165348-692177864 GCF_018294505.1 Triticum aestivum
ATTCCTCCTCTCCGATGCTCCGGTGAACTCCTCTCCAACGACCCCCTCCTCCTCCTCTCCGGCGAACTCCTCCTCCTCTTCTCCGGTGATGTAGGCGAGCGCCTCTCCGGTGACCACCTCCTCCTCCTCTCCGGCGAACTCCTCTCCGGCAAAAGAACACGGCAAAAGAACGTACAAGATCCAAAAAACAGGAACAAAATTTGAAATAATATCGTGCCAAAAAAGGAGCAAAAAAACAAGCAAAAAATGGGCAAAAAAATCACGATCCAGATCCAATTCAAAATTCAAAAATAGCAATGGCGCATGGTGGGGGTTAGACGGTGCGCCACTACTATTTTCCCGCCTTCAAAATTGAAAAATACTAATGGCGCGCCAGTGGCCTATACTAATGGCGCACCGTGGCCTATACTAATGGCGCACCAGTGGTGCGCCATTAGTAAAAAATACTAGTGGCGTGATACTAATTTCACACCAGTGATGCACCATTAGTAGGCAAAACTGGTGCGCCATTAGTAGCCCTTTTCCTAGGAGTGCAAAAACCACCGGACTACAACAGATGAGGTAAAAACTGTTGACTCTGAACTTAACTGTCGAAATTGAAATTTACTGTGGAATGTGAATGCTACTGTCAAAACTAAACGCAATGGTAGCAGAGAGGCACTTGACATGTAGTTTAGAGAGGGCCTGCAGTTCATCTTCAACCTGCACACCTTGAGCCGCAGCCAAAACAACTCGCCACTTCCGCCCCAGCCAGCCTTCTAGGCCCCCCGCCAACCCCCCACCCTGAGCCCTAAGATAGATAGTGGGGTACCTCTCTGGCGAGCCCCCGTCCCCGCTGCGGGTGGTTCTTCCTTAACTCCGGCGAGCACCCCAACCCCTGAAAATCGACTGACCCAAAAGTCGATTCAGTCGACTGAAGTGTGGCTTAATCGGAGGAGAGCAGCAACACGAGCGAGGGGGAGAGCAGCAGCAGCTGGGCGAGCGAGCGATCGAGCAAGAGCTGGAGCAGTAGCAGCAGATCCGGCTGTTATGGATGCTGCCGCCGAAGGGGCCTCGCACTGTGGGAGAGCCGCCGTGGAGATGTCGCCTGCGGCGCCGGCTTCAATGTAGATGCTCCATGGGGGTGCGGAATGGAGCACCATCGGCGCCGGGACGTCGAGTTAAGGAGAAGGTGTGATGCGATGAGTGTACATCCTCTTTGGTGGCGCCGAGTAGGCCTCGGCTTCGTCCGAGGAGTCGTTGAGGATGCTGCGGTTCCGGTGGAGCCGGTTAAGGCGGCGCTGTGGGGATGGAGCAGCCGCGATAGACAAGGCAATCGTCGGAGCAGCTCCTTGGAGATGGAGGACGGGGCGGCTGAACTGGTGGGACGGAGAGATGGATGACGGATCCTCATCCGGGGAGGTGGACGAGGGACGTCGAGCTGTTGCGGTGGACGATGTCGTCGGGGAAGAGGCTCCGGCTGGGCAGCGGTGACATGGCGGATGGAGGAGGATGGTGTTTCACGGCTAGAGCGGAGAGGTTATGGTGGCCTGGGATTTTGAATGGCGAAAAGGGGGCGATGGGAGGGGGTGAAGCATGACTTAGGAACGCGCTTGTCCAAAATGTAGGGTGTGTTACAAAAGTACCCCCCACCGATTTGAACTAGCGGCCCTTTCGGCTCAAGGTTAGAAGGGGGATTTCGCATGTCAGGATTTGGCAGCTGGAGGGAGTTTTCACGCGCGTTGTAATTTCGGGATAGCAAGGCGCATGTTGTGAAGGTGCTAGTTTTGGGAGCATGATATCTGAATTTTCAGGATATAACAAGACGCGGGTTGAATTTTAGGGACAAGCCTAACGTGTAGTAATATTGTACTTGTACGTAAAAAATCAATTCGCACTTCCCTCAACCAAAAAGAAAACGAAAAAAATAAAACTATTCACACCACACAAAGAGAGAGTCTTGCCCCGTTTTACTATACAAATGCTATTCAAAGCTACTCCCTCCTTCCATCTATATAGGGCCTAATGCATTTTTCGATGCTAACTTTGACCAAATATTAGAGCAATGATATATGACATGCAACTTACACAAAGCACACTGTTAAATTCGTCTGTGAAAGGTTCTTTCAATGATATAATTTTCACATTGTGCATGTCATGTACTATTAATCTTGTCAATAGTCAAAGGCGGTCTTAAATATCTCATTACGCCCTATATAGATGGAAGGAGGGAGTATGAATCCATGTTATGTCCGATTAAATTTTTTCGCTTGCTGTATAATGTATGTAACCTACTCATACCAACATTTTAGTGCATGCCAAATGTCTATACTACCGTTGCAATTCGAACTAAATTTGAGTTCGTTTCTCTATTTCAATAAGAATCTACAATCATGATTGTTGCCAACTTCAACCATCATAGTTTCCTTGCTATCCGCCAGATATAAATCAGACGGCCTATAATGCAGGATGGCAGGCACACCATCATCAACAACTCCGTTTTTTATAAGAGTAGAGATAAAATATATTAAATGTAGTATACCATGTTCATAACCACACCATGTGTATCACCGTTATATATATTCACACATCCGTCGGTTTGAAACACTATGATAATTTCTTCAAATATCCGAATTTGCTTCTTATAATGAAGTATATATGATCTCTATTCATCTTTTACACACACACAACCCTTTTATCTTTGTAGCTAGTGCTAACTTTCTCTTGTGCATGCACACGCCCGCATCCCTCTCACCCTCCCTCAACATTCTCTAGCTCTATCACGCAAATTCGTCTTTTCACTTTAGGTCGTTCACCCCCGGTATGTGTAGGCCCCCAGCTCCTTCTTTACGGCACACATCGATCGATATGCCTCTCTAGCCAGGTGTGCCTAGCACAGACACAAGCTTCCCCTCTTCTCTTGTCACTGTCCATCCCTCACTCCCACCACTCTTTTCATCGTTCTCGTACTCGCATACTCCTCCCCCTCGATATAGTATGCCTCTCGTACCTCCTCCTACATGCATCCCTCTCTCCATCCTTCTCCTCGTGCATCATTTGTTCTAACACACACATGCATGTATACCGATCGATCTCCCAACATATACCTAGATCGACTTTAACTACCCCCCCATCGATCGATGTACCTCACAAGTTATGTCTCTCTTTTCTCTTACAAAGGGCGATTGATCTTCCTATGTAGTTACGTCTACTTACCACAGCCACATCGTCCCCCCTCATCATTCGTGCATGCCTCCTGACCCGTCTCTCACACGCACGTGCACAGACAACAAGCAACCATCTCCTCTCTTATTGATATTGCGGGCGTGCCCTCCATTTGTCTAGCAAGCCTATCCCACCATTTGTTAGAAGCAACTCCACTACCACCCCCTCGAACACTCTAGCTATGTCTCTCTCCCAACCTTATTCATCTCCTTCACATATGCATGGATGCCGATCGATCTCCCTTAATACATGAGGCAGATCGATCTCCTTAATACATGAGGTAGGCCTCTCTCCTCCTCCACACATATACCAGCCATTGTACCTCTATAGTTAATTGGGGGGACATTGCTGCCAATGAAAGCATGGATCAATTTTAATTTAACACCTTCTCACAACTTTGTCTTCAGTTGTGATGTAATTATTAGCTCTGATTTGCTAATAATTGACATGCATTAGCAAGGAAGTTAGTTTTTTATTGTTTCTGAAAGAGCATCGATGGCAAGACACGCGAAACAAAAGCTGAAACCTCACACCATTGTACAATTTCATGTCGCTGGAAAATTATTTGTATAGTACGTCAATTATGTAAACAAATGATGGAAGCTTGATAGCACTGCCAGAAGCCTCTTCATCATCCGAGTCCATGTGCCATGCACAAAACTATACTCCTTCGTTCCTAAATATTTGTCTTTTTACAAATTTCAAACTGGCATATTTTAGAGTGTAGATTCACTCATTTTGCTTCGTATGTGTACTCCCTCCGTTCCTAAATATTCTATTCGTCTTAACAGAGATTTCAACTAGTGACTACATACGGAGCAAAATGAGTGAATCTACACTCTAAAAAGACAAATATTTGAGTAGTCACTCATTGAAATCTCTAGAAAGACAAATACGCCGGAGAATATTTAAGAACGGAGTGGGTAGTGCACAACCGCATGGGAGACTCAGCCCGGTCGTTGCACCGCATTAATAGTGAGTAATGAGCAGTCAAATCATAAGCCCCACCTTTCCCACTGTAAGTTGCTCTGAAGAAGCAACCATCAATACGCTCTTCTTTGAATCCGCTCATACTACTCCATCCGTCACTGTTTATATAGCGCGCTTCAGAAAAAATAAAAAAAAATCTGTGAGACCAAGGCGACTAGCGATCGGCCTGAAAAATAGCATTGTTAGTTATAGCACGACATCTATTACTAGAGGGAATAATGCGTACACACATGCATGCAGTGCTTCCACCCCAGGAACACACATGCATGCACTCCATAGTAGTATAGTAATGTAGAAAAGAAAGACACCATCGACATAATCACCCACGTCTACGCGCAAATCGTCCACAAGGACTACTACATGCAAGAGGAGGACGATAGGACACTGGCCTTCTTGGAGCGCAGGGCAACCTTGGACGACACTGTTCAGAAGCACGTTGAGCTCGCCGCCAACGTCGCTGCTCCTCACACGTTGGTTGGTGACCCGTCGCACTAGGGTGTGAGGATGTCGTTGAACGTTGATGGATCCGTATGTATTTTTATCTTTCCGTCAAATCCGTGTAGTAGTGTATGATACTACAGTAATTATCTTACCTTTCACATCAACTTCATCATTTTCGTACGTACTCCATGCATGAACGGCGCCAAAACCAAACTTCTCATTACTCTAGGCCAAATCGTTATTTTCTATCTATCGGTCGCGCCATGGAGCAGAACCAGATTTTACAAGTTATGTGTTTGAATGGAAAAGCCTGCCGTGTTCGCGTCGCACCCCCACGCAGTTGGTCCAGCACGCCGCTCAACCGGGAATGCGTGCGGTGTTGCATTTTCACTTACAAGTGGGACCGTAGTTGAGCAAACCGACTATCGGCAAACCCCCACCCCGCATACCATGCGATGGCTGAGAAAATAGGAGGGAGAACAGATGGCTGTAGCATGGACTTCAAGAAAATTGGTGTCGGATGGGACTCGTGTGGGTGGCGTGTGCCGTACTGCTAGACGTGAATGCTAGTTATGGCCCATGCCACCCCACTATATCGAGCCTATATTGAGGTACGTAGAACAAATTTCCCGCAGTCTGTGCTCAGCCCTCCTCTATCTCTCTTCTCAGCCAGCCAGCGGACGCGCGGAGCCCATCATTTATTTGCTCACATGCGGCCCCACATGTCAGTGAAAACGCAAGAGGACCCACTGAACCTGCACATCTTTCAACTCGATGTGCTGGTGATGAAAAACAAATCCCATAAAGATCTTAGGTGGCCGCTCTTGGAGTCACTCAAGAGTAGTAAGATTCTATTTACAGTTTAACCCAAGATACACATCTCGTGGCTTCAACTACCACTCTATTTTCATTCATGACACGACCTGGATGCTGGATGTCCCACGTGTCGGCAAAAGGAGGAAGAACCTGACCAAATCTTCGGTTCTGCTCTCGGATTAGACTAGTTGTGCTAACTTAAAAAATTTATTGTGTACTCCCTCCGTTCCAAAATACTTGACTTCCATTTGTCCAAAAATGGATGTACCTATATACTAAGACATATATAGATACATATATATTTTGACAAATAGAAGGCATGTATTGTGCAACGGAGGGAGTAGAATGAATGCAAGTTTTTGTATTGGGAAGTAGAGTACATCCATATATTGATAGAGCACAATTTAGTATATTTTCTATCACTTTTAGCTAGCACAGACGCAAGATCGAGCCTCCGTAGATGAACAATGAATGCCTCAAGAAGGCTCCAACTTACAGGAGTAGTAAAATGTATTCTTGTGGTTCTTGTTTTCTTTGGTCTTGCTTTTCTAGTCAAAATTATCGCTGGAGTTCGTGCAAAATGGAGGTACGTTTGGGGTCGTGCGTTGGAGTTGGCATTACAAGTGGGACCGCAGTTAAGGAAACCGACTAACGGCAAACCCACACCTCGCCCGCCGTGCGATGGCTGAAGTTAGAGAAACGATGAGGTTGAAGAGATTGCTCTAGCAAGGACTCCAAGAATTAATATGGTGTCAGATGGATGTCGTGGTTGTGGTGTGTGCTGACTCCTGGATGTGAATGCTTGTTCTGGCCCATGCCACCCTACTACTTACTCCTACTATATAGTACTAGTATCGAGGATTCGAGGTGCTGGTTACATATAGCAAACACATTAACATATGGCTACAGTAAAAACACCCGCCCGACGCGCGAAGCATGTGAAGCTAGTACAAATTTAGATAAGCGACTCGAAAGCCATTCATAAATTTAGTAAGTTTATCGCACGCATATCATTTTATTACATACAACAGGTGATCAACCCACATCGACAACGAGGATACATTATAAATACTAAAGTTTTCACCACATAACAAATAACAAGCCATGAAATGAAATTCAACTCAACCATTCCGTGGCGTTGGAAACGCTTGTTTTAAACCACAAGTGATTCTCTGGGACGGGCCATCCGTTGTCGATCTGGAGACCAATGCAAGACTAATCATCCAGGCTAAAGCGCCCTACTATATCACTACCAGGGTAGGTAACCACCCAAATGTCTGAGGTATAGACAAAGTTGCTTCTCATAAATGTGTCAACAACAGTTGGATCGCCTTTCACCATCATCGGATAGTTTTGTCCAAGGAAGAGCGGGTTTTTGCCAAGACTATCAATTCTGTGCCAGGGAGAAGGAGTTGGCGCTAGCACACTAGTATCCATCCCGAATACCATGCAACGGGTGTTGGAATAGGTCCGGAGAGTACGACCATGGGAGACACCTACTTCCTTAGCAGTAACATCATCAGTGGGCTGGCGCCACAGAGTATATGGGCGCTGCTCGTGATCATCACCATCGGCATCTCCCCCTTGGTTATAAAAATTTTCAAGTATAGGTGGTGGGATGTTCATAGTACCTTGGAAACACAAGAAGAAGATTAATTAGTAAAGGGAAACTTGCTAACCCGCATGCATATGGATGAAACAATTATAATTACGGTGGAAGACAAACATACCGAAACTACTAGGATGCCATGCAAAAATAGTGCCATGAGTGGTGGCAGCAAACACAAGGCCCTCGTATTGAATTGCATCACAGTACTCATCAGTGTACAGAAACTGATTTTTGAGCAATATCCATCGAGTCGAACCTCAAAGGACGGCAACAAGCTTGTCGAAGATAGCAACAACTTGATAGTTGTTGTAATTCCAAGAGTGGTTGGGAACTCGACAAATTGCTATCTTCCATAGAAGATAGTCACCATGATCGTATTTGAACGTGCGTACATTACCGGTGTGCTCAACCTCTGGGCAGTGTGCTGAGATTTTTGGAAGTGGAACCCAGTGACGAGTGTACACATTCACAAGTTCCCACTCGTAGTTGGTCCCAATGTAAACAACCCAATCTCCATTTGCGCCCGCCCAAGCCTTTCCCTCAAGCGATGGCATCTTAACATCATACGTATCATTATCAAGCGACGTCAGTCATCAGGGTCACGGCGAAGAAGATAGGGGAGATCAAACCGCTCCTTGACTCTTGGGTTCTTTGTAATGATGTTATTAGTTGAGTCGAGAATGGGCTTGAACGAACCTGCCATGCTAGCCGAGGTGATGACGTCACACCGATCAATGAGTTCCTCCAGCACGTCATCTTTCAGATCGGGGAAAGAATAACGGGGTCGTTTCCGGCCTGTTCCCTCCATGGAGAAGACGATCAAACAATGGTAGAAGAAAGGGTGAAGGGCTGAAGGAAAATGGAGGAGGGAGAGGAAGAGCGTGCGACAACTGTTCCAAATCGAGAGGGAAAGGCGACGAGTCGATGGACGGTTGCGAGTTTGCCACGGTTCACGAAGAGGCACCCCAGCCTACACGTCCGTTCGGAAATACTCCTACTACTCGCCATCATCTCACTGATTTGTTGGAACGGGACCACATGTCAACGAAACATGGTGTGTTATTTCTCATGCAAAATGCGACCTGGCCGTGTTGGCCCGAGGTGCCGCATTAGTTATTGACCTTTATTTTTTTAATGGCGTGCCGATCAGTTTTGAAGCACGACTAATTGGTACTGTACGCAGAGAAAATGGGTTGTATTTGTCCTCCACGGTTTAGAGGCTGTCTTGTGGGCCTAGCAAGTTGACGCGTACACAATCAGGAGATGATTGTACGTGGAAAGGATGACAGCAGGGACCCGCCAAGGTCATGGCAGTACGCTAGCAAGTGCCTCCTTATTTCAAGCCAATAAAAAATGGCTCCTCCTAGTGGATTTCTGACATCTGGATCCCATGCCATCGTCAACGTAGTCAATGAACGAGAGAATTGCACAATGAGCGGCTGACACCAGGCACCCAGCAGCTCGCCCAGTTATTTTTGTTTTGGGTTAATTTGATAAATGCCACTCCAAATCTGGTGTATCCGAGAAATGCCACTGCAATTTCCAAACTTTGAAAAATGCCATTTCTAGCGGCATTTTTCGAAGTCTGGAGTGGCGGTTTTCAAAGTTTGCAAACTGCAACGGTGTTTTTCAAAGTTTGCAAAAATTGTAGTGACATTTTTCAAAGTTTGGAAATTGAAGTGGCATTTTTATGAATCGTCATAATTGGAGTGACATTTATCTAATTTGTTTTTGAGATGGAAGCAGGGTGTCAACTGGGCTGTGCGGGACACTCTGGCCTGTCTAGACAGCCTTTTCTTTTATGTTTACCACAGACCAGCCCAGTAGTTTTTTTTTCTTTCTAAAAATGGCTAGCCCAGTTATTTTGTGATTTGTCAAGTAAGTCGCTTTATCAGGCCTGTTGGGCTGCAAATCTTTCAAGACAAGGAGAGCTTCATTCGGCTGGCCGAGAAAATGTCCTATCAGTAATGAGAAATGGGTTGTACATTTTTATAACAAATCAAACCGGCAATTATTTTCAAATATCTTTTTTTTTCATTTCGAGATTTCAAATTGCAATGATTTTTATGCGTGGACAATTTATTGAATTTTATATTGATATACATTTATTTTTATAATCAGTATGAATGTGACTCAAAATTTCGGGATTAAAAATAGTTCAGACTGCACCGACATATGCAAAATTTCATATGATTTTTTAACCGTGGCCACAATATGGGCTGTAATGCTAACATAAAGAATATGGGCTCCAAAAAACCCGTAAGAATTAGCAAATGAGTTGTAAATTATTTGAAATAATGGCAGATGGGCTGTATGCTGTTTTCCACAGATTTGAGGCTTTCCACAGATGGCCTATATACTGTTGGATGTCCATCCAACGGTCGTCGTGCTTCTTCAATCTCTGCTCTTCCTGCTCCAGCCGCTCAAACAAGTGCTGGCGGGACTGCCTGCTCCCTCCTCCCTGTGGCCGGCTGTGCTGCCGTGCATGCCTCACCGCCCCATCGTACTCCCATCGCTGGCCTAGCCATCCCTCTACTCACCCACACCTGCTGTTATTCTCCTGCGACGGCAGACGAACCAGTAAACCCTCGTACAATCGTACTCCCCTCCGCGTGGGAAACAAAAACAACGGCCAAGTCTTCCCTGCCTCCGTGTTGTTCCCTTCCTAGGCCTCGCCGTCGTCAACCGCCCTAGTGCTCTCGGCGTGGCGTGTCAGCGTGGTCAACGACCGACATGCATCTGAAGTGGACTGTACATGGAGAGGCTGATAGCTAGGTCCATGGCCGCACGCAAGGAAATGCCTCCTTATTACACACAAAATAATGATTTCCTCCACTTGACATCTGGGACCCACCGAAATGGCCACTGTATTTCGTGAAAAAAACATTACCGCCGCTGACAGCTCGGACCCACCAGCTATATCTTCGCACGCAAGGAAGTGCCTCCTTATTACGCACAAAAAAATGAATACTCCCCCTGCTAGCTGGGACCCGGTATAGTGGGCCTACTAAGTTGACGGGGATGAAGGGCTTTGTCAAGTTAGTCAATATGCACGATTCTAGCCCGACTGACCGTACGATGTCCATCCAACGACCGTAGTGCTTCTTCACCCTCTGGTCTTCTTGCTCTAGCCGCCCAAAGCAGCGCCGGTCGTGCCACCTGCTCCTGCCTCCCGTCGCCGGCTGTGCTACCGCAGAGGCCTCACCACCCCCATACTACTCCCACCGCTGGCCAAGCCATCCCTCCTCTCCACTCACCCACACCCCCTGTTATTCTGCGGCAACGGCAGCGCAGCCGAACCACTGAACCCTCATACTCCTCTCCGCGTGGGCATCCATTGCCGCGTCTTCCCCGGCTCCGCATTGTCCCCTTCCTAGGCCTCGCCATCGTCCACCGCCGTGGTGCTGTCGGTGCGGCGTGGTCAATGTGGTCAATGACCGAATTCCATCGGAAGAATACTGTACATGGAGAGCCTGACAGCTGGGTCCACGGCAGACGCAAGGAAGTGCCTCCTTATTACGCGGAAAATAATTATTCCTCCACCTAACAGCAGGGACCCACCGGACGCCCACCAGTACATCGCGAAAAAAACGTTTGCCCCTTACTGCGGGGACCCACCCCACGGGCCACCGTATTTCGCGAAAAAAATGTTCCCCCTGCTGTCAGCTCGGACCCACCGGAAGTGCCTCCTTATTACGCACAAAAAAATGAATACCCCCTGCTAGCTGGGACCCACCTTGGTGGGAGGCTGACTTGTGGGCCTACTAAGTTGATAGGGACGGAGGGCTTTGTCAACTTAGTCAATATGCATGATTCTAGCTCCAGTGACCATATGATGTCCATCCAACAGCCGTAGTGCTTCTTCAACCTCTGGTCTTCTTGCTCTAGCCGCGCAAACCAGCGCCGGTCGTGCCTCGTGCTCCTGCCTCCCGTGGCCGGCTGCGATGCAGCGGAGGCCTCACCGCCCCCTATTACTCCCACAGCTGGCCAGGCCATCCCTCTACTCACCCACACCCCCTGTTATTCAGCGGCGACGGCAGCAACACACCGCAGCGAACTAGTGAACCCTTGTACTCCTCTATGCGTGGGCATCCACTGTCGCGTCTTCCCCGGCTCCGCGTCGTCCCCTTCCTAGGCCTCGCCGTTGTCCATCGCCCTGGTGCTCTCGGCGCGGCATGGTCAACGTGGTCAAGGAACGGCTTCCATCGGACGTGGACTGTACGTGGAGAGGCTGACAGCTTGGTCCACGACCGCAGCAAGGAAGTGCCTCCTTATTACGTGCAAAATAATTATTCCTCCACCTGACAACGGGGAACCACCGGAAAGGCCACCGTATTTCGCGAAAAAAATGTTTGCCCCTGACTGCTAGGACCCACCAGCTACATCTTCGCATGCAAGGAAGTGCCTGACAGTCGGGACCCACCTGGTCGAAGCGTACGTAGCATTGTGATTTTGGTCGCGAACGTGTACGTACATACTAGTCGATGTAGAGGCGCGCACGTGTCATAGTTGAGGCGCGCACATGTCATAGTAGAGGCGCGCACGTAGCATGTACACGTATGTACAGCGGCCAGGGTGCAAGAAAGAAAATACAGCCACGTATGTGTACATACGGGCGGGGTCTCGAACGCCTAATCGCGCATACGTACGGCCAGGGCTCGTGTACATGGCTGGGTCGGAATGGAGAAACAACATCGTCGTCGTGTTCATGGGGAGGCAACAGAATGCGTCGTGTTCATGGGGAGGCAACGGAATGCGTCGTGTTGATGGGGAGGAAACGGAACGCGTGGGAGCTAACCGGCTGGGTCGGAATGGAATGCGTGGTTGTGTTCATCGGGAGGGCTTGTACGGAACAGGCGATGGAAATGAGGCCTGGTGTACCGCAAAACAGAGGAAACGGCCTTGTGTTCGACCGAACACGTTCGAAACAGGATCCTGTTCATCAGGAAGGGTCTGGCGTACCGCAAAACGGAGGAAACGGACCTCCTACGGTCGAAACGGGGGTCCTTTTGATTGGGAGGGGTGTGGCGTACCGCAAAACGGATGAAACGGACTTGTGTTGGAGCGCTACGGTAGAAACGGCGGTCCAGATCATCGGGAGGGGTGTGGCGTACCGCAAAACGGGACTCCACGGGATACTGTTCATCTCCACCGTCGACCCCCTCCAACCTCCACGAGCTACTGTTCATGCACCGTCGACCTCCTCCAGCCTCCACCTGCGACTATTCATCCAGCCTCCACCGCGCGCTACTCCACCGGCTACTGTTCAACCAGCCCTCTCCATGAGCTCCTGTCCAACCACCCCTCCACGGGCTACTATTCATCCTGCCCTCCACCGTCTACTGTTCATCCTGCCCTCCACGACGTCCTGTTCATCCAACCCCAACCGGCTTGATCGATCGGGGTCTTGTTCATCCAGAGGCAACACCACGGGGGCCTGTTCATCCACCCCCACC
>NC_057812.1:692178122-692240639 GCF_018294505.1 Triticum aestivum
CATCCAAAGGCAGCATCGATCGGCTTCAGTTAGCAGCAGTAGCGAAGGAATCGCTCAATCGGGTTCAGTTAACAGCCATCGATCAATCTCTTGGGTTCAGTAACACGTAGCCTACAGTGCAATCGCTCGGGTTCAGTTAGATCCCAACGCCCTCGCTTGGGTTCAGTTAGAGCCAATGCCTCGCACACACGCGCGTACGTGTACGGGAGAAGCACGCATCGCTCGGCCCCCGACCTCCCACCATAACCGGGAACTCCCCAAAATTTTCCTCCCCATCGCTTCTACCACGGTTTTTTCCGTCATGGACGACCCAAAGAATGCCATGCAGCTGCGTCTCCGGCCCGCCCAGGATGAAAAGCCCATTTTCTATCATGAGTTTTTGTCATAGAAGTAGGAGCCCGCCACGTCTATGATGATACCGGGTTTTGTCACAATTATTGTCATAGAAGTGTCATATGTATGACAGAAAAAAATTCGTTCGACCCAAATTGTCATGGATGTGTCTTTTTTTGTAGTGTTGTCAAATATAGTACGTGGTCAAACTTTGACCCAAAATACGCAAAACAAAAAAATACTTCCAAGACCAGCGCCGCTCTTCCGCTCTTCTCCTCTTAAACCACCGCAGCTCCTCTCCTGTTCCAATCTAAATCCAGCGCCGCTCCTCTCCTCTTCCATTTCAAAACCACCGCCCCTCCTCTACTGTTCCAATCCCAAACCAGCATCGCTCCTCTCCTGTTCTAATCAAAAACCAGGGCTGCTCCTCTCCTCTTCCATTCAAGAACCACCGCCGGTGAGTGAAGTGATGTGGAGAAGTAAATCGATGGAGGAGTACAACCGATACGTGAGGATCGCAGACGGCGACCCTATGATGCTAGCTAGGATGTTAGAGATACAGTCTTGGTTTGACAACAAGGACAAAATAGCGGCGACGGTGACATCCATGGCCTAATATCTGCAACAGAGCAAAAAGGCGGCGATACACTTGGAGGGAGTCGCCCGGGAGTACATAGAGCTACTCCTCTGGGCCATGGAGCAAACAGATTCACCGAATCCGATCGTGAGGGAGCGGTGGTGGGAGTATCGATCCCAGATGGAGCATCCACGAGAGATTGAAGGATCGAGCATCTACAGGGTGCCGTTTGTGAGGGTCGTGCCAGAGTGAGCCGGTGGAGTCTTCGTCGACCGAACCCAACTGCAAGGGGAGAAAAATAGTTGGCCCGATGATGCTTCCCCGTCATCCTCTCCCTCTCCGTTCACATCGTCTCACGAGGTAGCTATCTGCCGCCAAGGAATAGGAGGGACTCCCCCCCTCCCCGCCCCCTAGCCCAATAGTCGGGCAGGTTGTGAATTGTGTTTTGTGTTGTGTATTTTGAGAGTACTTTCAGATATGAATGTCTTTTGAATTTCAGATTTGCAGTATTAAGCATATGAAGTATTTTATGAATTCTAGAGATCTATTTTTAGCACTTAAAAAAATGTAGTTTCATAGGAGTATAAAAGTGCAGACAATGTGATTCTCAGAGAAGAAACTCCAAGTTTCAGTTTCAGATAAGAAACTCCAAGTTCAGTTTCAGATAAGAAACTGCAACTTTCAGAGGCAGAACATTTATATTAACACGGCCTTTTCAAACAATGTTAACATCATGTTGGAAGTTTTATTCATGGTCAAAACTGGAACTACAAGCCAGTTAACATCAAGCTGATCAACATTCATGCATAGCACATCTTCATATGATGCATAGTCAAAAAGATATGCTATTTTCAAAATGCCCACACAATGTCGAGTGTGCGAAAAATAGAGAAAATGAGGGACGAAGTTTTGGCAAGTGTTGGACGTGGTGTGCGTAGATGACCATTGGGACCCACATGTCAGTAAAGGCAGAGGCAAAAAATTTGGAGATATTTTCTCTCCACAGGTGGAATCGAACCCGGGCGGAACAGCTGTCGGGTAGTGTCACTCGGCCACTAGGTTAGTTCAGTTGTTTCGTTACTAATAAGGCACTTCCTCAGGTTGTCGGATCTCCTCCTACACCTTTGTGCGCTCCCTGCGACGCCGCTGTCTGTCGTTGTGAACATGTTGAACAAACAAGAGGAATCTAGAGAGGACTGTACGTGGGGAGGCGGACAGTCGGGACCCACCAGGTCTATGTCCGTACGCAAGCAAGTGCCTCATCGAAAAATACATCGTCCTATTGCTATACTGATGTTGGGGCCCACGGGTTTGTCAACATAGTTACATTTTTAGCTGCTTCAACGTAGTTACTATAGGAGATAAATTCACAACGAAGCCGGGGAGCGGGCAGGTATCATTTATTATTACTGGGGCCGCAAGTATCAGCTGGGTTTTGGGCTGCCCCGTCTAGGCTTTCTTTTTTAACATGCGCAGCCCACGACCTCAGATGGGAGGTCCATCGGCATGTTTGTATTTTCTTGAGGGCCGTCATGTATCGACCGGCCTATGGACCTCGTATCCAAGGTTTTATTTTTCCTGAAACATCGGCAGCCCAATTTATGTATTTTTTTAAGAAAACACAGAGGTATGTTCTATTTTTCTATATAAGAATAGGAACGCCTAGTCCAACTTATGTTTCCCTTCTAAATATATTATATATATTTAAATTATTTTATATGTTATTATATATTATTGTTAATGTCATCATATATTTAACAGATACTTACATATGTAAGAAAACAATATCCCACATCTTATTAACTTATAAAAATAATTTCTTAACAATAAAATCTTGGATTTTTTTGGCAACGCAAAACCTAGTGATTGTGTACAAAAGCTTGGTATGATTTAAGGACCAATGTAAAAATAAATCACTTATTATATATATATATATATATATATATATATATAATGCTCAACCCATGTTTATTTTTTGATAACATTGTTGCGCACACCCCAACATTATAATTAGAATCAGCCCAGCAAAATCGTGTATTTCGAGAAAGTGCAAATGCCCTGTAATTTTTTAGGAAAACATAAATGGGCCGCATGGATGCTACATTATTTGTTCACCTAGCCCAGCTAATGGACTGTAATTAAAAAAAATTCAAATTGACTGTAAATTTACCCCGCAATAAAAAAGACTGTAAATTCTGAAAAAATGGGTTGAATATGTGCCACTTTTTTGGAGGCTGAAATGTGAGCCAATAGGCCGAAGACAATGCAAGTCGTTGTCAACTTAGTCAACAAATGATTCTGACATCGTTAGCCGTTTGATTTACATCCAACGACCGGCATCCATCTTCAAACTCTCGTCTTCTTCCTCCATCGCCACCGGGACCACCTGCTCCCGCCTCCTGCTGCTAGCAACTGTGCTTAGTATGCTTCACTGTGAAGCGCTACTCCACGGTTGGCCAGGCCATCCTCCACCCCTCCACACCTCCTGTTCTTCTCCACCGACTGCCGAACCACACCGCACCAGAACCAGTTAACCCTCGTACACCTCTCCGTCGACGACTCTACTCCCGCGTCTTCCCATCTCTAGCTCATTGCTGTCCGGGGCCTCGCCGTCGTCCACCACCTTGGATGCCCTCTGCGCGGAGTGGTCAACGTGGTCAATGAACGACACCATCGGAAGTAGACTGTGTGTGGAGAGGCTGACAGCTGGGTCCACGGCCGCACGCAAGGAAATACCTCCTTATTACGTGCAAAATAGTGATTCCTCCACCTGACAGCTGGGACCCACCGGAAGGGCCTGTGTATTTTGCAAAAAAAACGTTCCCACTACTGACAGGTCGGACCCACCAGCTATATCTTCGCACGCAAGAAAGTGCCTCCTTATTATGCACAAAAAATGAATACCCTTGCTAGCTGGGACCCACAATAGTGGGAGCCTGAGTTGTGGGCCAACTAACTTGACGGGGATGGAGGGCTTTGTCAACTTAGTCAATATGAACGATTCTAGCTCCAGTGACCGTACGATGTCCATCCAACGGCCGTAGTGCTTCTTCAACCTCTGGTCTTGTTGCTCTAGCCGCCCAAACTAGCGTCGGTCGTGCCTCGTTCTCCGGCCTGCCGTCGCTAGCTGCGATGCGGCGGAGGTCTCATCGCCCCCTACTACTCCCACCGCTGGCCAGGCCATCCCTCTACTCACCCACACCCCCTGTTATTCTGCGGTGACGGCAGCCTCACACCGTAGCGAACCAGTGAACCTTCGTACTCCTCTAAGTGTGAGCATCCACTGCAGCGTCTTCCCCGACTCCGTGTCATCCCCATCCTAGGCCTCGCCATCGTCCACCGCCCTAGTGCTCTCGGTGCGGCGTGCTCAACGTGGTCAAGGAACGTCTTCCATCGGACGTGGGCTGTATGTGGAGGGGCTGACAGCTGGGTCCACGGCCGCAGCAAGTAAGTGCCTCCTTATAACACGGAAAATAATGATTCATCCACCTGACAGCAGGGACCCACTGGACGGGCAACTGTATTTCATGAAAAACGTTCCCCCTGACTGCTGGGACCTACCAGCGTCATCTTCGCACGCAAGGAAATGCGTCTGGGCAAAAAAAAGATTCGCCCCCTGACTGCTGGGACCCACCAGCTACATATTCGCACGCAAGGAAGTGCCTGATAGTTGGGACCCACCTGGTCGGAGCGTACGTAGTGTTGTCATTCTGGTCCCAAATGTGTAAGTACATACGGGTCGATGTAGAGGCGCACCCGCATGTACACGTATGTATAGCGACCAGAGTGCAAGAAAGTAAATACGGCCACATACGTACATACGGGTGGGGTCTCAAATGCCTACTCGCGCGTACGTACGGCCAAGGGTCATGTACATTGCTGGGTCAGAACGGAGAAACAATGTCGTCGTCGTGTTCATTGGGAGCCAACCAGCTGGGTCGGAATGGAGAGCGTCGTCGTGTTCATCGGAAGGGCTTGGACAGAATAGCCGAAGGAAACGAGGCCTGGCATACCGCAGAACGGAGGAAATGGCCTTGTGTTCGACCGGCCATATTCGAAACGGGATCCTGTTCATCAGGAGCGGTCTGGCGTACCGCGAAACGGAGGAAGCGGACCTCCTATGGTCGAAATGGGGGTCCTGTTAATCGGGAGGGGTGTGGCGTACCACAAAACGGTGGTAACGGACTTGTGTTGGAGCGCTACGGTCGAAACGGGGGTCCTGTTCATCGGGAGGGTTGTGGCGTACCGCAAAACGGGACTCCACGGAATACTGTCATCTCCACCGTCGAGCCCCTCCAGCCTGCATGGGCTACTGTTCATCCACCGTCGACCTCCTCCAGCCTCCACCTGTGACTGTTCATCCACGGGCTCCTGTTCATCCAGCCTCCACCACGCGCTAGTCCACCGGCTACTATTCAACCAGCCCTCTCCAGGGGCTCCTGTTCAACCACCCCTCCATGGGCGACTGTTCATCCGTCCCTCCACCGTATACTATTCATCCAGCCCTCCATGGGGTGGTCCTGTTCATCCAGCCCTCCATGGGGTCCTGTTCATCCAGCCCCAACCGGCTCGATCGATCGGGGCCTGCTCATCTAGAGGCAACACCACGGGGTCCTATTCATCCACCCCCATCGGTAACTGTTCATCCAAACCCCCTAGCAACGCTCACTATTCACTAGTAGAAAACGGGCCTATTGTCCCGGTTCGTAAGGGCCTTTTGTCCCGGTTCCTGAACCGGGACTAAATGGTCATTACTAATGCCCTGTCCCTTTAGTCCCGGTTCAGTCAAGAACCGGGAAAGATGGGCCTCCACATGGCCTGTGCGCGGAGCCCAGGCAGGAGGGCCTTTGGTCCCGGTTGGTGCCCGGTTGGTGGCACCAACCGGGACCAATAGGCATCCACGCGTCAGCATTTCTGTGGCTGGGGTTTTTGTTTTTTTGAAGGGGGGGTTTGGGGGTTTTGGGGGGTTAATTTAGGTGTTTCATATATTGTGTTAGCTAGCTATAATTAATAGAGAGAAGTGTCCTCTCTTATGTCCGTGCTTGGTCGACGCTACGTATTATACATACGTATAGAGAGGACTAGACACGCTAGCTAGCTAGTAAGCAAAAGAAGGAAACAAAAGATTGTCACAAACATATATGCATACAGAGAGAAGTGACATCGACCACCTCTCCTTCTCCGAGAGATTGGTCGAACAACTAGTTCTCGTATATCTATCCGACACTACCAGCTACATATATACAATAATTATCTCTTACAAATATAATCTCCTAACATACGGACGCATGGTCCACATTGTATTCTCCGTCTTCAGCGATCACGTGGTCAAGAAAGAATGCCGCCAATTCCTCTTGAATTGCTCGCATGCGAGCTGGTGCTAGGAGTTCATCCCGCTTTCGAAACATCTAATTTGAAGAAGGGGGTCAATACATATATATATGAATGAATGAAACTCAACACAAATGATGGTAATAAAATAAAATTGTGAATATTGTTAAACGTAGTATCCACAGAAATCATTCCCTTGTTCCTGCCACAACCACTTTACAAGAAATAGAGGTCAATCAAACTGATAAGCTAGAATGCCAAATGGTATTGATGAAACTAGCGCTTGAATCACTAGGAGATGCGCGGAACATGCTACTATAGTACTTACTTTCGGGTGTCTAAATTCCAGCTTCTTCGGCAGTCATGGAGCTTTTATGGTGAATTTTCTCCAAACCCTGCTAGACAAAGAAAACAATTACTTGATATCAGAAATGAACAAAGTTGCTCTTATGGTGGATAATGATCGATTTAACTTACTTCTCGAGCATTTGAGTCATGTCCGCATACTCCTGAGGATCTTTTTGTTTAGAGTCCAAGACAGTTACTACTCCCTGCTCAAGCTTAATCTGCACAAGAAGTATCCAACATGGTTTGATCATTACAAGAAAGCCGAGCATAAAAGTTCTGAATAATAGTTTCTCTTGAGAGCTTATGATTGGGGCATGAATATAACATTTACTTAAGCCTCCCCCAAGCTAGAGCGATACTTTCTCCTTCACGAGGCAAAAAATTATATATATATATATATATATATATATATATAATTCCGATCACGATGAAGTAGATGCATAGGATAAATTTTTTGGTGGAACTCCAATTTCAAATGATTTCAATTCCATGATCCAATATCATCGCATAGCCTATACGCCAATGCTTTTCCCTTCAAAGATAAAGGGAAAACCTTCTTCATCACCTCATCTCCTAGTAAACCTGCAAGCTCGAACAATCCACAAATTTGTTCTACATATATCAAGTGCATATCAGGATATTCTGTTCCATCTCGTGCATAAGGATTAGCTAGCAGTTGTTCTATCATACCCGAAGGAATTTCATATTCAATATTTTTAGTAGGTTGTGACAGCCTGATTTTTGCCGCTTTCTTTTTTCTTTTGTTTTTCTGAGGTTTTTGCTTGAGTTTTCTTTTCCCGTAGCTTTGTGGTCTGGAAACCAAAGAAGAGGCCCTCTTCTTTGTTTCCAGAGTGGCTTGTCATTCCCAAATCCTTTCCTAGACCCTGTCATTTTCATCCTAGCCCTAATCCCAATTTTCTTTTCCTTGGGAATATTCATTTTCTATTAAAGGAATAACCCAATTTGCCCTAGGTTGTGAAGCAACCTATATTTCTATCACTCCTAAAATTCCCAAATAATTCTAATAAATTGTTTGGGTTCTATCTTCATTAAAAATGGCAAAATATTTAATTTTCCATGTTCCGCATCATGCTCAATTAATGCATTTCCTATTCTATCCTGAATGGCAGAATGTGAAGCAAGTGCCATTTATCTTTTCCCAATTGACCTAAAACTCCTTGGGCACCTTTTCCTATCCATATCATTGCCACGTGCCAAAGTGCAACCTCATTTTCCTAGTAATTATTTAATTATGATTTTCCAAAGTTCCTGTCTGAGGGAAGTGGTTGTGAAGGAAGTACAAGCTAGGCATATCCAAATGAGTTGCCATTTTGCATGATCCCTCATATCATCATATCATAGCCCTACACCAAAGTAGAGCTCATGTCATGCCTCCATGAGAGCTCACCTTCAATTCTTTGATTTTGTCCAAAATTTCAGTTTGTGAAGCAAGTATATATAATCTTGCTCCATTATGGCTGCCAATTTTTCTAGGCCTTCTATTATCCATATAACTTACCTCCACCCATTTTGGGCATGGTTCATAAAGCCATTATTCCTCCATTATGGCTACCTGTACACGCGCTCTGTGCGTTGTGGCGTGTCCAAAGTACCATTTGTGCTTTGGCACCGCTCCCTCTCGTCGTCTTAGAGCGCGTGAGCATGTCCAATGGCTTCATCTCGTCATCGCCGTTCCCCTGGATCCCTCTCCCCCTCCGTCCGCTTCCTCACCGACGCAAGCCACAGCGCGCCCACGAGAGCACAGTGGCGGTTTGGCTCTGTTCATCGCCGTCGTCATCCTCCCCGTGCTCCGTTGGCCGCCTCTACCGCGTGAGATTCTCCTCGTGCCTCCCTCGTCGCCTGCCTCCGAGCTCATGCGCGTGGGCACGCGTCCGCGGCGGCGCCAACGCGGCACACCCCTCCCCCGCCTATATAAGGCCACCCCGACCCTGTCTTGCTTCACCACTAGCCTGCTGCACCTCCTCTAGCCTCCCCTGACCACTTCCCTGAGCTCGAGCTGCCCTGCATGACCACCATTGCCACCATTGCCGCCAGCCATGCTCAGCTAAATTCACTCAACGCCGTCCCCCTCCTTGCCTTCCACCACCACGAGAGGTCTCCACCACCGCCCCCGGGCCTCCCGAGCCCCTCCCCGCTTCGTCGGAGGCGCCCATGCCCTCGCTCCCAAGAACGGTCACCGCCCCTGTCTTCTGTCACCGCGGGGCGCCGCCGCAGTGTAGCCCTCCCCAACGACCACGGACGGGCTAGACGGCCGCGCTGCCCCTCCCCGAGCTCGCCGGTGCCCTCACTCCGGCGGGAGGTGGCCGGAGTTGGCCGGGCCTGTGCCGGCCTCGCTGCTGCCTCGCCCCTCCTCTGTTCCGTGGGCGCGCGTCGGGGAAGGAGAAGGAGCCAGGCGAGAGGAGAGAGAGTGGGAAAGGATAAGGCGGGCCCCACTCGTCAGCCGCACAGCGCCACGGGCCACCACTGCCACGCTGGATAAGTGGAGACATACTCCAGGGAGTACGCCTTCGCTAACCAAAAGCGCATTTTGTTTCTTCTTCGAGGAAAAATACGCTTTCTATTCTGGAAAACGTATTTCCTGAGAAGGCGCTTTCTGTTTTTCCGGCTGAGGGCTTATTTGTGATGATTTCATTACAGATAGGTCCGTGGGAGAAAAATAGTTATAACTTTTTAACCACAACTGCAAATGAGGTGATTCCAAAGCCCACGTCTTCGTTTCGTCGAACCCATTCTGTTGGTTTCGTTTTCACTAGAGTTTGACACTGTGAAAGTGACCTTGTTACCCTTTTACGTAAACAACCCCTCCGAGAGAGAACTGTTTCCGGAAATCTTTCCGCGGCTTCACCGCACTTCTTCCCAGTGCCTTCTTCATCCCCAGGCAAGCTGTTGGGGATATCACTACTGGGCGTAAACCGGCCTATCTGGGCCGGGTTAACTTCGTCAGTAGTTAAGTATGTTAAAGCCCAAGAAGGCAGATGAGGGCTCAAGGCCCATAGTCGGTTCAAGGCCTGTAGCCGTAAACTGGCACTAGTATTTAACTTGTATTCTAAGTTAGGAATAAGTAGAGACCAAACCGGACACATCTACGAGCCGGTATTGGGACTCTGTGAACCAACGGGCGTCACCCGTGTATATAAGGGGACGACCCGGCGGCGGTTCAAGGACAACAGACAACAACTCGAGACTTAGGCGAAGCTTGTTTGCTCCCTAATCATCGAAACCCCATCAATTCCATCACAACTAGACGTAGGCTTTGACCTTCATCGAAGGGGTCGAACTAGTATAAACTCTCTTGCGTCCCTGTGTCCGCTTTAACCCCTTCAAGCTAACCCGTCGTGATGGCTCCACGGCTAAGTTCTTTCTCTAGGACATCTGCCGTGACAAAACCCCGACAGTTGGTGCCCACCGTGGGGCTATCGCACGATGGTTTCAAGTTCTTGGAGGGCCGCTTTGAAGGACTCAAGGGCTACATTCTGGGCCGGATGACTAAGAGTCGTCGCGGCAAGCTCTACATCGATGATGTAGGCTGGGGCCCCGAGGCCAGCTCAGTTGAGTACGGGTACCGGGTCCCCTTTGGTGGCATACACGGTTTCATCGGCAGGATCGGTGAACCGGGCCCTGAGCCGGACATCTGCACCGACCTCGTCGAAACGGCCCAGCATGGACGATCCGCCCGGGTTAAACCGACCGTGAAGCGTACCTTTGTGGGAGTCATCCATGGAGGAAGTTATGAGGATGGATCGGAATCTCGCAGAGAGACCGTCGTTTATTCCGGCGACGAGTCATCAACCGGAGAAACCGAATCTCTATATCAGCTACAAGATGGCCGGATTGGGGGCTATTGCGATGGCGACAGTATTCCGGACCCCTCTGATCAACCCAACCGAGTTGGAATATTCATGGACGGCACACAAGTAGCGCTTCATTCTTCGACCGCTGCGCCAATAACCTCCGGTTCAGTAGCGGCGATAGCTGCCGGGGCAGGAAGCTCTACACGCCCGCCGGCTCAAGTTCTATCAGATCTATTTGATGCATTGGCTGCACTTATGGCAGAAGCTAATCCGGCGGATCAGGAAGTCCACAACGCGGAGATTGCAAAGGTGAAGGAACAGATCACCCAAGCCAAGGCGGACCTGGCAGCTGAGAATGCCAGGATGACCACAGAGCGGGCCGCTATAGACGCACAAGCCTACAGGCTCATGTTGGACCAGAACGCGTCGCATGAAGTCATGAAGAGGAAGTACCGATCCCGTTTGCCCTCGGTTTTCGAGGCCAGAGACCTTTTCAACACCCCAGGAGCAGGAACCAGTAATCCGCTGGAGGGAAACCAGCCGGAAGCTCCGGGGACCGGTGCGCCAGTTCAGCCCCGTCTGATGAATCCGCCTCGTCAAAACACTGTCATACCTCAGGCTGTTTCAACACCATCGGGTCACTACTCCAACCCAATGGACAATCTCATTGCCGTTGTTGCACGACTGGAGGCCATTCCAATTGAAGGTGACTCGCCGCAGGCGGTAGAGACACGACGGGTCAAGGAGCTTCTTAGGACAGCTTTGGTCCAACAGGAAGCGTACTCGTACAGCCGCGACCGGATCCACTCGACCCCTCGTCCAAGCCGGAGCTATAGCAGGTGTATGGATGAACCAACAGTGTCAAGTAATGAACGACGTGGAGCACCCCGCAGAAACAACCTGGCGGGTGGTGCTGATAACGCTCAGGAAGTGGTGGACCGGGCCCAAGCGTGCAGGGAGGGCGAGTTAGCTGCACAGTATCAGGCTCGGCAGCTTACGCCGGTTCGTCCAACTATTTCGGCCGAACCCAGTGTTACTTCTATCTCTTTGGGGGTGCCTTGCCTTGCCCCCGCTTTACACAATGTACGCCTGCCCAAGGATTTCAAGGGCCCGCGCAAGGTACCAAATTACACGGCAGATCAACCCCCAGAGACATGGGTGGAGAGCTATGAGATGGCCATGGAGATGCTTGATGTGGATGATGAGGCATGTGCGAAGTACTTCACCATGATGCTTGAAGGAATGGCCCGCACTTGGTTAAAAAGCTTACCGGCCAATTCTATCAGTTCATGGGCCCAACTATGAGCCTGGTTTATCAGTAATTTCAAGGATACATGTAAGCAGCCCATGTCGATAGTAGACTTAGCTGCCTGTGTCCAGGAGGAAGGAGAATCGACGACTCATTGGGTGCGCCGGGTCTCACAAGTGTTGCATTCATCAGACCGCATCAACGCTGACACCGCAGTCTTAACCCTAGAAGGCAACTGCAGGTTTGGGCCCCTAAAGCTGAAGTTGGGATGGATGAAGCACCATTGCACTGACATGGGGACCCTCATGGCTGCTTTGGTAAAGTATGCTGATTTTGATAGTACCTAGGATCCCGAATCTGATGATGACAAGGCAGGGAAGGGAAAGAGGAACAACAACTCCAAAGGTCAGCAGCATCACTTGGCAGGCAATGGTGGTGGAGGCAAGCGTAAAGCGGATGGTAACATGGACTTTGTGGCTAATACCAACGCGCAGGACAAGGGCCAGCCACGCAAGGGTAAACCGCCAAATCGCAGTGGGGCACCCAACCCTAACCCGAACCACCTAAATTATCTATTGAGCCAGCCCTGTCCAAGACATGGGATGAAGGAGGTGCCAGCAAACCACCTTTGGAAGGATTGCTTAATTATGCAGGATTTCAAGAATTCTAATGCCTTCCGATATGATCACGGCTCCGGCGGTGGCTCAGGATCTGGGCCAGGTTACGGTGGAGGACATTCTGGTTTAGGATTTAATGGTAATCCGGGCGGACATAACAATCAAAATAATCAGAACAACCAGGGTGGTTACAACCAGCAGCAACAACAGTCAGGTTACCAGAGCAACCCAAAGCAGTTGAATAGTGGGCAGTACCATGACTTCACCACTAGCTTGGACAAGCGAGACCGGAAGGTTCAGAGGCGGGCAGTCAACTCTGTTGAACCGGCCGTGCCCCGTTATCTACGCTGGTCTGAATAGCCACTCATATGGAGCAGAGAGGATTACCCTCCCCAGGTTGATAATCCGGGTCAGTGGGCTCTGGTGGTGGCGCTTCAGGTGGGAGGTTACAAGTTCACCAAAGTGCTCATGGATGGAGGGGGCAGCATTAATATCTTGTACTATGAGACCTTCCGTCGTATGGGACTAACAGATAAAAATCTCAAACCATCTAATACGGTGTTCCACGGTGTGGTACCTAGCAAGTCAGCATATCCTATTGGTAAGATAGCTCTAGAAGTGGCCTTTGGAGATGATCATGATTCCAGGTCGGAAACATTGACGTTTGAAGTAGTGAAAATCCAAAGTCCATATCATGCCCTGTTTGGGCGACCGGCCTACGCCAAGTTTATGGCACGGCCCTGTTATGTGTATTTGCAGCTCAAGATGCCGGGTCACAAGGGGACAATAATGGTTCACAGAAGCCGTAAAATCTCTTTGGAATGCGAGGAAGGAGATGCGGCCTACGCAGAGTCGGTTTGTGCCACCGAGGAGTTGAAGTATTATAAGGACAATGTTGATCCGGCGGACATGACTCCATTAAAGAAGCCATCTACGGAGCATGATCCGGACCTTGTTGACTTCGTACCTGGCGATTCGTCCAAGCAGTTCAGCATTAGTGCCAACTTGGATCCGAAATAGGAAAGTGCGCTCATCGAGTTCATCCGTGAGAATCGGGACATTTTTGCATGGAATCCCTCTGACATGCCATGTGTACCGAGGCAACTCGCTGAGCACACCCTTAATGTGGATCCTAAATACAAACCGGTGAAACAGTTCCTCCACCGGTTTAACGAAGAAAGACGCAAGGCGATTGGAGAAGAGGTAGCCAGGCTCTTAGTAGCTGGCTTTATTGTTGATGTTTTTCACCCTGAGTGGCTTGCCAATCCGGTGCTGGTCCTTAAGAAAAACGGCACTTGGCGCATGTGTGTGGATTATACAGATCTTAATAAGGCTTGTCCAGCAGATCCTTTTGCCCTTCCCCGTATTGATCAAATTATTGATGCTACGGCGGGTTGCGAGCGTTTAAGTTTTTTGGATGCATATTCTGGCTATCATCAGATCAAAATGGCAGTTAACGACCAGGAGAAGACAACATTCATAACTCCCTTTGGAGCCTTCTGCTATGTGTCTATGCCCTTTGGGCTTAAGAGTGCCCAGGCAACTTATCAACGGTGCGTACAAAATTGTCTTCACATGCAAATTGGCCGTAATGTACATGCTTACGTGGATGATATCGTGGTTAAGTCCAGGGAGAAGGAGACTTTGGTTGACGACTTGAAGGAAACCTTTGATAACCTGAGGACGTACAAGATGATGCTTAATCCAGCCAAGTGTGTCTTTGGTGTACCGGCAGGCAAGTTATTGGGTTTTCTGGTGTCCGACAGGGGAATTGAGGCTAATCCGGAGAAGATCACAGCCATCACCTCCCTGGCTAAACCGAAGTGTATTAATGATGTTCAATGCCTGGCAGGCCGAATTGCCGCGTTAAGCCGGTTTATCAGCCGCCTTGGTGAGAAGGCAATCCCTTTGTATCAGATGTTGAAGAAGACGGATCAATTTGTCTGGAGTTCCGCTGCTGATGAAGCATTTGAGGACTTAAAGCGGCAATTGGTCAATCCGCCTGTGCTCGCCACTCCCATTGACAAGGAGCAGTTACTGCTATATGTTGCTGCTAATGCTCGTGCGGTCAGCGTGGCTATTTTGGTGGAGCGAAAGGAGGCAGGTAAGGAGCATCCGGTTCAACGTCCGGTCTATTATATCAGCGAGGTACTCATTGAGTCCAAGCAAAGGTATCCGCATTGGCAGAAGCTGGTGTACGGAGTTTTTATGGCAAGCCGGAAGCTTAAGCAATACTTCCAAGGGCACCCAATTACGGTGGTCGGTTCTGCTCCTTTGGGGGATATCATCCAGAACCAGAAAGCGACTGGCCGGATTGCCAAGTGGGATATAGAGCTTGGGCCGCACGGATTGAAGTATGTGCCTCGGACGGCGGTTAAGTCTCAAGCACTTGTTGATTTCATCAATGATTGGACGGAACTGCAAGTACCTGAAGAAAAGCCAGATCACACATATTTGACCATCCATTTTGACGGATCCAGGCAATTGGAAGGCTCGGGGGCTGAAGTCGTATTAACTTCCCCACGAGGTGATAAGTTTTGTTACGTTCTCCGCTTAATGTTCCCTTGTACTAACAATGCAGCTGAGTATGAAGCCTTGCTCCATGGTCTCCGGATGGCTAAGGAGATGAATCTAAGTTGAGTTAAGTGCTTCGGTGACTCGGACCTCGTGGCTCAACAAGTATCTGGCACTTGGGATTCCAAGGACCCACTCATGGCAGCGTATCATTGTGAGGTGGATATTGTTGCAGGTCACTTTAAAGGCTATCAGGTGGACCACGTGCACCGACAGAAGAATGAAGCGGCAGACGCTTTAAGCCGACTGGGCTCTCAGCGCAAACCGGTCCTGCCCAATGTTTTTCTGGATGTGCTGCACAACCCGTCGGTCAAACTCCCCGGTGAAGCGGATTTGGCTATTCCTGATCCGGAGGCTCAATTGGTGGCAGCTCTTCATGTCATTCCGGATTGGACGCTTCCTTACCTGGCGTACATGAACCGGGGCGAGTTACCAGAGGATGAGACTCTGGCCCGACAGATAATCCGACGGTCCAAGTCCATGACTATTGTCAATGGCGAGTTGCATCATTGCAGTGTATCAGGGGCGTTTCAACGTTGTGTGTCTCCTGAAGAAGGCTGTGAAATTTTGCATGAGATCCACGAAGGAGATTGTGGTCACCACGCTGGTTCGAAATCTTTGGTAGCTAAAGCGTTTCGCCATGGCTTCTATTGGTTAACTGCTCATGCTGATGCGGAGGACCTAGTCAAACGATGTTACGGTTGCCAAAAGTTTTCAAGACGTGCTCATGTGCCGGCTCAAGAATTGAGAATGATTCCAATTACTTGGCTGTTTGCGACTTGGGGGCTGGATATGGTTGGGCCTTTCAAAAGGTCCAAAGATAAGAAGACCCACCTCCTGGTGGCAGTTGACAAGTTTACAAAGTGGGTGGAAGCAGAACCTGTTAGCAAGTGTGATGCGGCCATGGCGGTTCAGTTCATCAAAAAAGTGATTTTCCGGTTTGGCTTTCCACACAGTATCATCACAGATATTGGTACCAATTTGTCCAAGGGTGCCATGAAGGAGTTCTGCGAACGGGAGCACATCCGGCTTGACGTTTCATCAGTGGCACACCAACACTCCAATGGTCAAGCAGAAAGGGCTAATCAAGAGATCTTGAGAGGCATCAAGCCCCGGCTTATGGTTCCTTTGCAGAGGACGCCGGGTTGTTGGGTAGAAGAGTTACCATCTGTGTTATGGATCATCAATACTACACCCAACAGATCAATAGGATACATGCCGTTCTTCATGGTCTACGGAGCGGAGGCGGTTCTCCCAAGTGATATCCGTCATGACTCACCTCGTGTGGCGGCTTATGTTGAAGCGGACAATGAGACAGCACGGCAAGACGCTTTGGACCTGTTGGATGAAGAACGTGACATAGCAGCCGCCCGCTCAGCAATTTACCAATAGGATCTTCGTCGTTATCACAGTCGCCGAGTCAGAACCAGAGCCTTTCAGGAAGGAGATTTGGTGCTTCGGCTCGTCCAAGACCAGACTGATATGCATAAGCTATCCCCACCTTGGGAGGGACCTTTCGTGGTTAGCAAGAATCTGCACAACGGATCATACTATTTAATCGATATTCGAGAGCATAAAGACTCACGTACATCAGAGGAAGAGACCAACAGGTCGTGGAACATAGCTCATCTTCGGCCTTACTATACCTGAGCCATTGGCTCTACTTATGTACATATTACGACGATGTATATATTATGATTAAATATAATAAACCGGAACCTCAGCTAAAGGGGGGTATCTATTCTTTTACATCATGTGGGTTACACGGAGTTGTTCTAAAGCGGCCTCCGGTTTACCCCTTGAGTTAGCTTTTCAAAAGCATCATGTTATATCACTTGGGGGCTTGGTCGTGTCCGAACCAATGCAACACCTCTTGATAGGCGAGAGCCACCAGATCACTTGGGGACTTGGTCACGTCTGAACCAGTCACGCCTCTTGATCGGCCTAAGGCCACATAATCACTTGGGGGATTGGTCGAACCCGAACCATTGCCATGCCTCTTGATCGGCATAAATGCCACGGTTTCATTTGGGGACCTGGCTGACTTGAACCATAGCTACACCTATCGGGAGCTTGGTCGTGTCCGACCATGGTAATGCCATCTGATCGGCTCAAATAAGGCTCTTTTTGCAAACGGTTTTATCATTGCCTTTGCTTCACAATTTTCTTTGATAGATATTTCTTTCTTTTTGTTGCGTTTTTTAAACGACAAAATTATAAACCGGTTCACACTGTCAATTGATGGAACACGGTCCATTTTTAATCCGGAGACTATTTGCTCGGTTTGATTTTTTGTTAACATCCTATTACGGAGTAACACAGTGTTTTATTATAACCCGACATGGTTTACATAGTAAACCGGCATTATATATATAGGAGCTGCTATCTCCTCCAACAGTGTGGGTTTATGAAACCTCCGCTTCAAGATTGGCTAAGCCAACTTCATGCCCAATGATGGCAGGTATTATGTATCTCAAAGATTTGATCATATGCGTAAATTTTAGATATTTTGATTTTATATATGCAGACATCATACTCCGCCTGACGGTACAACCGCGGTGGCACTTTAAGATTTTTTATGTTGCAGAAAATACTTTGGAACGTTCATCACCCAAAGGAAGCACAAGTTGCAGTGGTTATGCACGAAGGCATATTAAGATCAAGAGTATCAGCTAGCCTATTACAAGGCAACACGATGCCCAAAACAAGATCATTGTTTTTTCAAAGGAGAAGCAGTTTAAACCGGCTTTCGGTTCAAGCTTGGTCACCAGCCTGGCCTGATGGTTGTGGGTCATCCCGCACCGCTTCAACTTCAGTTTCTCTACCCAGCGGCTGGAAATCAACAGTTGTCCAGTCGATTCCCATTAATGCTCAAAAGACAGCTTCATCATGGATCAACAACGACGGTTCAATATCGGGAGCGTAAGTATGCTTACGGATTGGAGGGATAGGATTTTCCGCTTCATGAATTAGTGCAGCTACTCGCTTGTTTTGATTGTCATATTGGGCTTGATAATGAGACAAGTCTGCTTCTTCAACCAATTGACAAGCTAGCGGACGCACCTCTCGGTTTATTGCTCGCAGATCCGCTTCACTAAACTCTGACCCGTCTTCCTTGAAGCCGGGATAGCCCTGAGCCGCTTCAATAGGATCAAAATCCGGCACCCAAGCTTCTGCCCGGATTAAGGCATTGATCGCACCGGTTCGAGCAGCATATTTCTTTAGCTCTTCAACTCGGGCAGGAAGCACCGACAGTTTCTTTAGGGTGTCCTGAATCAAAGTGGGCGCCGGATTGTTGTGGGATGCCGTACAGATGATCCGCTGTGCACTAGTGTACAGTTGTTCGATCAACGTGTAGCCGGCTTTCAATTTCTTCCGCACATCTGACCCCAAGTTACCAATGCGTGTCCCTGAAATATCACAAAGGGTTAACAAACCGGCAGCTCTGTAAGACGGCAAAATCAATTCAGAGATCAAACCGGCTTACCAAAGATGTCAGGACCCCGATTCCAAGTCACATCGATCTAGCCGGTAACACCTCATATCACTTTGCGGCCTCACGCACGGTATCCCACGGGTGTCGCCTTATCATGGCCCGGGACCGTTTGCGCCTTTTGGCTCACGTATATGATAGTGTCGCTAGGATCCATATGACAGAGAACTCGGGCCGACATGGCTAATCATGAACCCAAAGCGGCACAGACCTATGGAGACAGGCATACATGAATCACATCGAGCATGTCGGTCATCAGCGATTGATTCCGGGCTGTAGCACTGGGCTAGCAGGACTCCGGGGAACCTGGGCTGTAGCAGGCTAGGCAGGACTCCGGAAGTCACAGCGTGACATTTCCCTGAAGGGACAGACATAGGAACGAAGTGAAACACATGCCGGCCAGTCAAGTGTCCTGAACAGTAGTGCTAGGCTAACAGGACTCCGGTGAACCGGGCTGTAGCGGACTACTATGGCTCGAGTAACACTAGACTACATTTCCCCATAAGAAAGGCTGCCAAGGATAAACAACTAGATTGTCGGATCCCACTCATACCAAGCATTTCAATCATACACACAATATGCCCGATATGAGTACATACAACATGGCATCACAAAAAAACTCTACAAATCAAGTACATTATTTAAAGGCTCCAGGAGCCATACATAACATGTTCATACAGATAGGGGTCACATGACCCGACACTCAAGTCATACAAACATACAAGCACATGCGGAAGCAACTAGTCTGAGTACAGACTCTAGAAAGAAAGAAGGCTTCTCGAAGCTTGTCTATCTACATAGGGCCCTCCATGGCCAGGATCACCACCTGGGTGGCTAGTCACTCCTCGACGTCAAGGTCTACGTAGAACCCATCGGAGGGGGCGGTGTTGTTCTCTGAAAACAGTAATTAAGCAAACATGAGTACAAAGGTACTCAGCAAGTCTTACATCAGAACCTACTATACATGCTTATTCTCAAGAAGGTGGTGGGGTTAATGCAGCAAGCCAGCTTTGACTCTTGGCTAAGCTATCCTACGGAACTTCACCAGTAAAATAGTTTTCGCACACGAGTCCACTACTCACCAACACAATAATCCACCGGGGATCCTCCCTCGTCATCCTACGCGAGGCCATCCTCGGTACTCACACTTATCTTGAGTCTTTTATTAGTACCCATTAACTAGTCTATGAACTGTATAGGCAACCAAGTAGTCCTTTACCGCGGACGCGGCTATTCGAATAGTTTTTTACCCTGCAGGGGTGTACTTCTTCATACACGCTTTCACCACTTACCGCCGTTTACACGACATGTACTCGGCAACCTTCAAGCGGAAGCCCAGCGAGGGTGTCGGCCACGGCCTACCTAAACACTTAAGTCTCTAGTCTAGGTTTATCGCCTATCCAGGTTCCATCCGCAGGGAGTCCGGCCGAGGTTTCCACATACGGCCCCGAACGATGTGAACAGGGATCCCGAGACACCAAACGGGTGACTCGGTACACCGTGCCACGGTGCATCTACCGCAACATAGCCCACCCCTAGGGTCAGCGCTACGCACGGCCGCCAACACATAACCTACAAACACCAGAAACTATTTGCAACTCCTGGACAGAGTACTAGGGTGGTTAAGAAGCCGAGAGGGTCAATTAAGGATCCCAATGCATGGTAGTAGCTGACTCTTAAATCACACATACAGATCTCAGTTCTTAGGGACGGCCTCAATGAAACAACCCACCATGTACTCCTACATGGCCTCTCATCGATACCTTTACCAAAACATGTTCAACACATCCCTCACATTACTGGCATAAGCATTTCACTTTGGCCCATCACCCAGATGAACCAGACCTGAAACAACTCTAAGCATAGCAGGCATAGCAAGGTAGGAATCACATACATGGCTCAATCAACTCCTACACATGCTAGTGGGTTTCATCTAGTTACTGTGGCAATGACAGGTCATGCAGAGGATAAGGGTTCAACTACCGTAGCACACAGCAGTTTGAATCGCATTGTCTTAATGCAGTAAACAAGAACAGAAGCGAGAACATGGGTTTGTATCGGAATGATCAATGGTTGTTTGCCTGATGGAGTGGTAGTGGGATACTGCCCTTCAGTTGGATACTCGTGAATATCCTCGGAGGCAGAACCTACCACGAAGAACACATCGGAACACAATCAACACATGACGATATGCGACAATATGATGGATGCTATGACATGGCAATATGAATGTGTCTTGGCCTAATGCAAGCTATAACAGAAAGGAATGAACTCATTTGAATCAAAGATTCAAATATTAGCTCATTAAACATGGCCTTAATAGTGCATTTCCTTATTCTTCTTAAACAGCAAGGTAAACTTGTTTTGTCATGCATGAAACCATTACAGATGGATAGATTTAATTTTTCTGATCATTTTTCATATATAATTTTTTGCATTTGGAGCTATGGTTGATTTTCTATGATTTTTAGAAGTGTTAACTATTTTCTAGAAATTCCTGAATAAAAATAAATCCAGAAAATGCATTACTGCATCAACATTGCGTCATGCTGACCTCAGCAGGTCAAAGGTGCCAGCCCAGGTCAAACCTGACTGGTGGGCCCCTTCTGTCAGCCTCTCAGCTAATTAACAGGATTAGATTAACACTAATTTGCTGTCAGTGGGGCCTGGGCCCACATGTCAGTGACTGATTTAATTAAAATTAATTAAAACTAATCCTAAATTAGTTAGCAGACCGGCCCCACCTGTCATAGACTCAGGGGGGGTCTACCTGGGCCCACCCAGGAGTCAAACTGGGTCAAACTCGCCGGCGACTCGACGCCGGCGAGGCCCGAGACGGTGGCGCAGCTCGGAAAACGCCCACAGGGCACGGGCGAGGCCGTTATTGGGCTCGTTGGAGAGCTCTTGCAGTCGTGCATCTAGTGGTGGTGGAGGCCGGCCCAACGGTGGCCGGAGACGGCGACAGCGAGCTCCAAGGCGGTGGCCGGAGTTCGGCCATGTGCGGGGAGTTGGCTGCGACGTGCAAACACGGAAACTGAAGCGCTAGCAAGGCACTACGCGATGCGGCAAGCACGCTGCATAGCACGGGAGGACCAAATGGTCGCCGGAGCGATGCCGGCGACGAGCTCGAGCGGAGACGAGCTTCGGCCATGGTGGAACTATGGCCTAGAGGGTGCAAACGCGTGGGAAAGAAGAGGGGAAAGGCGGCGGAGCTCACAGGGAGGTCAATGAGCAGCTCAGTGGGCTCGGGGGCGACCGGAGCGAGGCGAAACGATGAACGGCGTCCGGCGGGTACCGAGGTTGAAGACGATCCGATGGCGGCGATGCAGGGCCTCCGGCGATGCGTGGCTTGGTGGGGAGTGCGAGGGCGTCGCGGCGGAGCTTCTGGACAGGTCAGAGAGGCGAGGGGGTGACGGAGAGCGCGACTACGGTGGTGAGCCGGCGACAAGCTCGTCGGCCATGGTGCGGGAGAGGGTGAGGGAGATGAGGGGAGAGTGAGCAAGGATGAGAGTGGGACGTGGGGGTCGTGTGGCACCCCTAGGCGTCTCCAGGCGTGGGCAGAAGCAGGAGGTGGCCGCTGTGTGGCCGCGGGCGCCGGCCACGCGCTCCGCGTCCTTCTGGTGCGAGGAGGATGACGACTGGAAGAGCCAGTAGGCTGGGCCGAGCCAGGTGGCCGGGCCAGCATAGGTAAGGCCCGGGTGGGCTTCCCTCTCTCTCTCTCTCTCTTTATTTGTTTCTGTTTTTCTAATTAGCTGCTACTGTTGGGCTTTAAATAAAATACTAAAATGTTTCGAAAAATCCTGAAAATAATTGTGGGCTCTGTTTAGATTATTTCCAACAGCAAACATTTATTTCCAGGATTATTTGAGCATTTAAATTATTTTATAGCATTTAAATGCCCAAATTCAAATACTTATGATTTAATTCAATGACCTTCTGTTGACCTAGAAAATTGTGCACCAATTTTGCCAGAGGTTTTAACCCAAGACAAGGAGGGTGAACTTTTTAGAAGGGCATTTCAGGTTCATTGAAAATAAATTTAGTTAACCCTAGTTGTTTCCAGGGGGGTGTTGGGGGTTTCTGCTTTCCCCATTTCAAATTTAGGAGAAATTTAAACATGATGCACACTATAATGCTTGAACTAGCTAGGGTGTGACAACTCACCCCCACTTAAAAGAATCTCGTCCCGAGATTTAGGATCCTCCGGGAAGAAGGTGGGGTACTCAAGTCAAAGACGATCCTCCCTTTCCCAAGTGGCTTCTTTCTCGGAATGGTGTGACCATTGAACCTTGAGAAACTTGATATTCTGACGTCGAGTGGTATGCTCAGCCTGTTCAAGGATACGAATGGGATATTCCCGATAGGAGAGGTTATCTTGTAGATCAAGCGTTTCGTGGTCCACTCCACGGATAGGATCCGCGAAGCAACGCCTGAGTTGTGAAACGTGGAAGACATTGTGAACTCTGGAAAGATGCGGAGGTAGTTCCAATTGGTAGGCAACTTCTCCTTGTTTGGCAAGAATGCGAAAGGGTCCAATGTAACGAGGGGCCAATTTGCCTTTGATACCAAAACGATGGGTTCCCTTTAACGGAGTAACCCGAAGGTAAGCCTTCTCATCGACTTCATAAGTCATAGGCTTATGTTTACGATCATATTGACTCTTTTGACGAGATTGGGCTATTTTCAATTTCTCACGAATAACGCGAACCTGCTCTTCTACTTCCTGAATCATATCTGGGCCAAAGAGTTATCTTTCCCCGGTTTCCGACCAGTTAAGAGGCGTTCGACATTTTCGTCCATAGAGAACTTCGAAAGGAGCCTTGCCCAAGCTGGCTTGATAACTATTGTTATAAGCAAAGTCCGCGAATGGAAGGCATTTCTCCCAACTCATTCCGAACAAGATGACAGAAGCTCGGAGCATATCTTCCAGAATTTGATTGACTCGCTCTACTTGACCACTTGATTGAGGATGGAAGGCAGTACTAAAAGAGAGACGAGTTCCCATAGCATTTTGGAAACTTTCCCAAAATCAAGAGGTGAAGAGACTCCCACGGTCTGAGTTAATTTCCAATGGAACACCATGAAGAGACACTATTCGAGAGATGTATAAATCGGCTAGCTGGCTAGCGGTGATACTCTCACGAACAGGTAGAAAGTGGGCTACTTTGGAAAGACGGTCGATCACGACGAAGATGGCATTATTCCCTCTCTTGGTCCTAGGAAACCCAGTGATGAAATCCATACTGATTTTATCCCATTTCCATTCAGGAATAGCCAAAGGTTGAAGAGTGCCAGCAAGCCGTTGATGCTCTGCTTTAACACGACGACAAACGTTGCAATTAGCAATGTATTGAGCGATTTCTCTCTTCATCCTAGTCCACCAAAACCTCTGGCGTAGGTCTTGATACATTTTAGTACTACCGGGATGAATGGTGAGAGGGGATTCATGAGCTTCCTTAAGGATCAACTGGCGCAGATGTTGTTTCTTGGGAACCACCAAACGGATCTCGAAGAAGACAGCACCTCGCTCATCCATGGAGAAACATTTAGCAACTCCGCTAGCGATGTTTTCCTTAATCCGGGATATGCCCTTATCATACTGTTGGGTGGTTATGATTTGATCCATAAGGGTAGGTTTTGCCACCAGGGTGGATAGGAATCCTCGAGGAACAATGTGAAGGTTAAGCTTACGGAATTCCTCATAGAGAGGTGGTTGACTCTGTTGTAACATCAGGTTGTTACAATAGGGTTTACGGCTTAGTGCATCAGCCATGACATTGGCTTTGCCCGGGGTGTAAGTTATTCCTAAGTCGTAATCCGAGATCAACTCAACCCAACGTCTTTGCCTGAGATTCAAGTCTAGTTGGGTGAAGATATATTTCAAACTTTGGTGATCGGTGAATATCTCGCAACGATTACCGAGGAGGTAATGTCGCTAGGTTTTAAGTGCATGGACTATAGCTGCAAGCTCTAGATCATGTGTGGGATAATTTTCCTCATGTGGGTGTAATTGCCGTGAAGCATAGGCAATTACCTGACGATCCTGCATGACTATGCAACCTAGTCCTTGTCGCGAGGCGTCACAATAGATAATAAAGTCCTTGGAGAAATCTGTTGGTACCAGTACGGGAGCAGATGTCAGGCGTCTTTTCAGTTCCTGAAAGCTGAACTCGCACTGTGGAGTCCACTCGAACTTTTTATCTTTCTTGAGGAGTTCAGTTAGAGGTTTAGCAACCTTGGAGAAATTCTCGACGAAGCGGCGGCAATAGCTCGCTAAGCCAAGGAAACTCCGAACTTGCTTGACCGTCTCAGGTGGAGTCCAATCAAGGACAGCTTGAACTCACTCGGGATTGACAGCAATACCCTTGCCAGAGATTACATGGCCTAGATAGGTCACTTCTGGCAACCAAAATTCACACTTGGAGAATTTGGCATAAAGGCGATGCTCTCAAAGTTTCATCAATACCAGCCTTAGATGTTCGGCATGTTCCTCTTCATTCTTGGAGTAGATGAGTATGTCATCGAGGTATACCACGACGAATTTATCCAAGTACTCCACGAAAACTGAGTTCATTAACAAAGAAAAGGTAGCTGGGGCATTGGTTAAACCAAAGGACATGACGGTGTACTCGTATTGGCCATAACGAGTAACAAAGGCCGTTTTGGGAATGTCCCCATTTCTGATTTTGATTTGATGGTAGCCCAACCTCAAATCCATCTTGGAAAAGCTGAGGATCCAGCGAGCTGATCATACAGATCATTAATCCTAGGAAGCGGGTATTTGTTCTTGATGGTGACCAGGTTGACAGGGCGGTAGTCCACAACCATTCGATCCGTTCCATCCTTCTTCTTGACAAAGAGGACGGGGCAAGCCCAAGGAGAGGAACTAGGACGGATGAAACCCTTTTCAAGGACTCATCGAGTTGGTTCTTAAGCTCGGCTAGTTCTAAGGGTGCCATCTTGTAGGGTCTTCTAGAAATTGGCACAGTTCCTGGAACAAGGTCTATCACAAACTCGACATCCCTATCAGGTGGAACACCTGGCAGTTCTTCTGGAAAGACATCCGGAAAGTCTCGTACTATCAGAACATCCTCAAGGTCTGGAAGGGGGTTGGCATTTAGGGAGTAAAGCTGGCGCTTGGCCACTCGAGTTAAGACATTGACTGTCTTGCCCGATGGGTGAGTAAGCTGAACGGTTCTAGTGGCACAATCAATCTTAGAGTAATGAGCTGACATCCAGTCCATACCCAAGATGATGTTTATTTCTGTGGACTTGAGAGCTATCAAGGATGCAAGGAAGACAAGTCTATCGACAAGAATTTCGTTCCCATGACTTACTCTAGAAGTTTGCCATTTGGAACCCGGAGTTTGAATTACCATGGAAGTGGGCATGTCACAGAATGTCGTGTTATGCAATCGAGCATAGCTCTCGGATATGAATGAATGAGATGCTCCAGTATCGAAAAGAACAGATGCCAGATGGCAGTTAACAAGGAGCGTACCAAGGACGACGTTGGGATCCTCATGAGCCTCCTCGGCTGAAACATAGTTGACATGGCCACGTGCAGTGGTGGTCGGCTTGGCGTAGAATGTTTTTCCCGCGGGCTTACCACGGCCAACGGACTTTCCAGTTTGATTGGGGTTGTTGTTCTGGGGACACTCTCGGCTATAGTGACCCGGCTCTCCACAGTTAAAGCATGTCACCACATTGGGGCGTGGAACAGCATTAGCAGCGGGGCTACCATAGGGCTTGGGCGGTGCAAATTGCTAGTTGGGATGAGGCGCCTCAAAGGATGGCCTCGGGATGAACCTGGGTGGCAGTGCCGTGCTTGGGATCCACACCCGGCGCTTCTGAGCTCCAGAGCGGGATGAAGAGCCAAAGTCACGGGAGTGCTTGCGTGAAGCGTCATAATCAGTCTGGCCTGTCTCAGCACTGATGGCTTTATTGACCAACTTCTGAAAGGAGGTGCACTCGTGCAGACGAAGATCGTGGCGAAGCTCAGGGCTAAGTCCCTTGCAGAACCTTGCTTGCTTCTTAGCGTCAGTAGATACCTCTTCGGGAGCATAGCATACCAGATTTCCAAATTCACGACTATAAGCATCCACAGTCAGTCTTCCTTGGGTGAAGTTGCAGAACTCCTCCCTCTTGCGATCCATGAGACTTTCCGGAATGTGATGCTCGCGGAAAGCCTCACTGAACTCAGCCCAAGTAGTAACTTCGCAGACCGGGCGCATAACTTCGAAGTTTTCCCACCAAAGGCTAGCAGGGCCTTCGAGGTGATATGCAGCATAGGTAACCTTGTCGGCTTCGGCTACGTTGGCAGAACGTAGATTGTGAGTGATGCTGCGAAGCCAGTCATCCGCGTCGTGGGGTTCGACGGAATGGTTAAACTTTGGTGGGTACAGCTTGATAAAGTCATTGATTGACACCAAGTCATTTCGTGGGTGGCGTGCAGTGTTCTGCTCAATCCTCTCTAGCAGGCAGTTAGTCTCACACTTGTTACTTTCCGCCTCCAGCATTACTTCGACCAGAGAAGGCGGGTGAGGCAGATTTTCACCTCTAGCTGCACTGGCTTCCCCCTACTCCGAGGCAGCGGGGTTGCTGCGGGTGTTGACCATCCTAGGAGAAAACAAGACAATGGTTTAGATAAGGATGGCTCAAACTTAGCAAGGAGTGTAGAATGTAATGGATAACGCGGAATGCAGAGATGTTCATCCGTATGTCATGGTAATATAAAACTGCCATATATATACCAACGGTCATACACATCATACATAGTTTAGTACAAGCCCAGGCTACAGTACAACTATGATTAAAGAAGTTACATCTCATCAGAGGAATTCCAAGCTCCTATACAGTATTTGTCTACACCTCCGGATTTCATTACACACAAAGTCATATTCCACAAGTCTCGCAGGACAGTGGAGATACAACTACTACAATACTAGTGGTACTACTACTAACTCAGACAGCTCCGTAGTAGTCCTCATAGAAGTCACCTCCATAGCCTGGAAGTTCAACGTGACCATCCGGGAATAGACGGTCCTGAGGAGCCTGTGGACCATAGGGGCTAGGATGAGGTCTTGGACCAACAAACGGTGGCCTACGGGGACCACGGGGTGGGGTGATGCCTCCCACATCATGCCAATCCACCGTGTCCGGCAGAGCTGATCTGACAGGATACAGATCCCTTGTATCCATACATCCAGCCTGCAAAGCAGTTGCAAACCGAGTCAATGTGGCCCAGTGATCAGCACGGGTATTGAAAAGCTCCAGCCTCAAGGCCCTATTCTCTCGGTCCTTATCTTCGAGCATCTCGGCAGTGGTATGAGTTAATGAGTCCTCCTAAGTGGAGTCAGCAAAGATAGCCTGAAGATACCCTTGTGCTCCCGGAAGTGAAGCTGGCATGTTACGGAAGTCGGTGTTCCGAAGTAGGCCAGTCCGGACTCGCAAGATGGTCATCATGGAATAGGCAGCATCCTGCACAGCCATCTCAACAGTAACCCCGAGTCCATAGGAACAGTGAAGGGGCTCAGTAGATCCAGGATAAGATGGAAATATCCTGATGGTGCAGAGATATTGGCTTTGATTAAAGTCGCGGAACTGCTCTTCGACGGTGTATTTAGGATACCAACGGTAGCCCGTCTCGATCATTACCTGGACTAACATAGCAGTATGACCAGGCACGTCGAGGCACCGGGTCAAGCGAACCACTTGATTTTGAACACGGTTGGCCATCTGAAAGCACAACCACAATGCAAAGACATCAGAATTTCTAGGGAAAATTGGACAGCATAACAGCTATAAATGCTCAGAAAAAGATTTGAGACATCCACAACGGTTTGCAATACCACTCAACAACATCATATCAAGATTCTGATCCAATTAGCAACATACTAAAATAGTAGAAACTGAACTGGGGCTTGTAGCATCAATCCTATAAGCTACTACGGATTAGTAACACGTGAACCTGAGAGAAGGAGAGAGCCTAGTCCTTAACCCACGTTGAATGAGAAGAGAATGACTCAGATCAGAGGCATAGGGTAAAGGAGTAAAAGAGCCTTACGTTCCCTCCCACAATCAATTCCCCTACATATAACTAATGCATTTCTAGACTCGACATCGACCAGTTTGGCTCAACGAACCTACAGGCGGTCCAGCTCTGATGCCAACGCTGTCAGGACCCCAATTCCAAGTCACATCGATCTAGCCGGTAACACCTCATATCACTTTGCGGCCTCACGCACGGTATCCCACGGGTGTCGCCTTACCATGGCTCGGGACCGTTTGCGCCTTTTGGCACACATATATGATAGTGTCGCTAGCATCCATATGACAAAGAACCCGGGCCGACATGGCTAGTCATGAACCCAAAGCGGCACAGACATATGGAGACAGGCATACATGAATCACATCAAGCATGTCGGTCATCAGCGATTGACTCCGGGCTATAGCACTGGGCTAACAGGACTCCGGAGAACCCGGGCTGTAGCAGGCTAGGCAGGACTTCGGAAGTCACAGCGTGACATTTCCCCGAAGGGACAGACATAGGAACGAAGTGAAACACATGTCGGCCAGTCAAGTGTCCTGAACAGTAGTGCTAGGCTAACAGGACTCCAGTGAACCGGGCTGTAGCGAACTGCTATGGCTCGAGGAACACTAGACTACATTTCCCCATAAGAAAGGCTGCCAAGGATAAACAACTAGATTGTCAGATCCCACTCATACCAAGCATTTCAATCATACACACAATATGCCCGATATGAGTACATACAACATGTCATCACAACAAAACTCTACAACTCAAGTACTTTATTTAAAGGCTCCAGGGAGCCATACATAACATGTTCATACATATAGGGGTCACATGACCCGACACTCAAGTCATACAAACATACAAGCACATGCGGAAGCAACTAGTCTGAGTACAGACTCTAGAAAGAAAGAAGGCTTCTCGAAGCCTGTCTATCTACATAGGGCCCTCCATGGCCAGGATCACCACTTGGGTGGCTAGTCACTCATCGATGTCAAGGTCTACGTAGAACCCATCGGAGGGGGCGGTGTTGTCGTCTGAAAATAGTAATTAAGCAAACATGAGTACAAAGGTACTCAGCAAGTCTTACATCAGAACCTACTATACATGCTTATTCTCAAGAAGGTGGTGGGGTTAATGCAGCAAGCCAGCTTTGACTCTTGGCTAAGCTATCCTACGGAACTTCACTAGTAAAATAGTTTTCACACACGAGTCCACTACTCACCAACACAATACTCCACCGGGGATCCTCCCTCGTCATCCTACGAGAGGGCCATCCTCGGTACTCACACTTATCTTGAGTCTTTTATTAGTACCCATTAACTTGTCTATGAACTGTATAGGCAACCAAGTAGTCCTTTACCATGGACGCGGCTATTCGAATAGTTTTATACCCTGCAGGGGTGTACTTCTTCATACACGCTTTCACCACTTACCGCCGTTTACACGACATGTACTCGGCAACCTTCAAGCGGAAGCCCAGTGAGGGTGTCGGCCACGGCCTACCTAAACACTTAAGTCTGTAGTCCAGGTTTATCGCCTATCCAGGTTCCATCCATAGGGAGTCCGGCCGAGGTTTCCACATACGGCCCCGAACGATGTGAACAGGGATCCTGAGACACCAAACGGGTGACTCGGTACATCGTGCCACGGTGCATCTACCGCAACATAGCCCACCCCTAGGGTCAGCGCTACGCACGGCCGCCAACACATAACCTACAAACACCAGAAACTATTTGCAACTCCTGGACAGAGTACTAGGGTGGTTAAGAAGCCGAGAGGGTCAATTAAGGATCCCAATGCATGGTAGTAGCTGAATCTTAAATCACACATACAGATCTCAGTTCTTAGGGACGGCCTCAATGGAACAACCCACCATGTACTCCTACATGGCCTCTCATCGATACCTTTACCAAAACATGTTCAACACATCCCTCACATTACCGGCATAAGCATTTCACTGTGGCCCATCACCCAGATGAACCAGACCTGACACAACTCTAAGCATAGCAGGCATAGCAATGTAGGAATCACATACATGGCTCAATCAACTCCTACACATGCTAGTGGGTTTCATCTAGTTACTGTGGCAATGACAGGTCATGCAGAGGATAAGGGTTCAACTACCGTAGCACACAGTAGTTTGAATCGCGTTGTCTTAATGCAGTAAACAAGAGCAGAAGCGAGAACATGGGTTTTTATCGGAATGATCAATGGTTGCTTGCCTGATGGAGTGGTAGTGGGATACTGCCCTTCAGTTGGATACTCGTGAATATCCTCGGAGGCAGAACCTACCATGAAGAACACATCGGAACACAATCAACACATGACGATATGCAACAATATGATGCATGCTATGACATGGCAATATGAATGTGTCTTGGGCTAATGCAAGCTATAATAGAAAGGAATGAACTCATTTGAATCAAAGATTCAAATATTAGCTCATTAAACATGGCCTTAATAGTGCATTTCCTTATTCTGCTTAAACAGTAAGGTAAACTTGTTTTGTCATGCATGAAACCATTACAGATGGATAGATTGAATTTTTCTGATCATTTTTCATATATAAATCTTTGCATTTGGAGCTATGGTTGATTTTCTATGATTTTTAGAAGTTTTAACTATTTTCTGGAAATTCCTGAATAAAAATAAATCCAGAAAATGCATTACTGCATCAGCATTGCATCATGCTGACCTCAGCAGGTCAAAGGCGCTAGCCCAGGTCAAACCTGACTGGTGGGCCCCTTCTGTCAGCCTCTCAGCTAATTAACATGATTAGATTAACACTAATTAGCTGTCAGTGGGGCCTGGACCCACATGTCAGTGACTGATTTAATTAAAATTAATTAAAACTAATCCTGAATTAGTTAGCAGACCGGCCCCACCTGTCATAGACTCAGGGGGGGTCTACCTGGGCCCACCCGGGAGTCAAACTGGGTCAAACTCGCCGGCGACTCGACGCCGGCGAGGCCCGAGACGGTGGCGCAGCTTGGAAAACGCCCACAGGGCACGGGCGAGGCCGTTCTTGGGCTCGTTGGAGAGCTCTTGCAGTCGCGCATCTAGTGGTGGTGGAGGCCGGGCCTACGGTGGCCGGAGACGATGACGGCGAGCTCCAAGGCGGCGGCCGGAGTTCGGCCATGTGCGGGGAGTGGGCTGCGGCGTGCAAACACGAAAACTCAAGCGCTAGAGAGGCACTACGCGATGTGGCAAGCACGTTGCATAGCACGGGAGGACCAAATGGTCGCGTGAGCGACGTCCGCGACGAGCTCGAGCGGAGACGAGCTTCGGCCATGGTGGAACTATGGCCTAGAGGGTGCAAACGCATGGGAAAAAAGAGGGGAAAGGCGGCGGAGCTCATAGGGAGGTCGATGAGCAGCTCAGTGGGCTCGGGGGCGACCGGAGCGAGGCAAATCGATGAATGGCGTCCGGCGGGTACCGAGGTTGAAGACGATCCGATGGCGGCGATGCAGGGCCTCCGGCGTTGCGTGGCTCGGTGGGGAGGGCGAGGGCGTCGCGGCAGAGCTTCTGGATAGGTCAGAGAGGCGAGGGGGTACGGAGAGCGCGACTACGGCGGTGAGACGGTGACAAGCTCGTCGGCCATGGTGCAGGAGAGGGTGAGGGAGACGAGGGGAGAGTGAGCAAGGATGAGAGGGGGACGTGGGGGTCACGTGGCACCCCTAGGCGTCTCCAGGCGTTTGGCCGCGGGCGCCGGCCACGCGCTCCGCGTCCTTCTGGCGCGAGGAGGACGACGACTGGTAGAGCCAGTAGGCTCGGCCGAGCCAGGTGGTTGGGCCAGCACAGGTAAGGCCCGGGTGGGCTTCCCTCTCTCTCTGTCTCTTTATTTGTTTCTGTTTTTCTAATTAACTACAACTGTTGGGCTTTAAATAAAATACTAAAACGTTTCCAAAAATCCTGAAAATAATTGTGTTCTCTGTTTAGATTATTTCCGACAGCAAACATTTATTTCCAGGATTATTTGAGCATTTAAATTATTTTATAGCATTTAAATGCCCAAATTCAAATACTTATGATTTAATTCAATTACCTTCTGTTGACCTAGAAAATTGTGCACCAATTTTGCCAGAGGTTTTAACCCAAGACAAGGAGGGTGAACTTTTTAGAAGGGCATTTCAGGTTCATTGAAAATAATTTTAGTAAACCCTAGTTGTTTCCAGGGGGGTGTTGGGGGTTTCTGCTTTCCCCATTTCAAATTTAAGAGAAATTTAAACATGATGCACACTCTAATGCTTGAACTAGCTAGGGTGTGACAAAAGATAGCAACGGTCATGGCATGCACGTGCCGATTTATGCTGGTCAGTTCGTCCACCACCGGTTTTAGTGCAGCCTCGGCGTCTTCTGCTCGTTTGGTTAAAGCGGAATTTTCAGTAGCCCAATCCGCCCGCTCCTTCTTGAAATCCTTCTTAAGCTGTTCCATGACGCTTAAGGCGCTGGTCAACTCCTCTTTTGGTTTTGAGGTTTCAGTCTATTGGGACTTCAGATTTTCTTGGAGATCGGCGATTTGGGTCTCTTTTGTCTTCAGCTCAGCCTGCATATAGACAGTTATATGATTCAGCAAGCAGTGCAAGAATTGAAGCACTAACCACCTAACAAGTTATGCACTTGGCGCTTGGGGGCTAATGCCTATTTGATCTTCATATTTCACTTGATTATAAAGTCCCAAGATCAATACAAGTATTCAACTTGGCACTTGGGGGCTAATGGCAATTTGCTCAAATATATTCTGATGCGGCGATCTCAATTACTTAAAGTCCCAGTTTAGCTACACTAAGTTGAACCGGCCCTTGGGGGCTACATCAGCGAGTTCTGAAGCATTGGGATTTATATTAGCAAGTCCCGGTTTGGATGCAGATTCTAAACTGGCCATTGGGGGCTAGGAGAGTTAACAAGATTGAAATATCCAAACAGGAAAAAGTACATGGAAGTTACCTCAAATTTCTCTTTCATCATATTAACCAGACCAGCTTCATAGTCACGACTGGTGTATAGCTGGTTCAGATAGCCGGAATAGAGATCTTGGGCGTTCAAAGTGGCATAAGTTGTCAGATCGGCATTCCATTTTCCCTTGCCAATGGCAGCAAATTCTTCCTTGCCAGTGTGTCTAGATAAAGCAACGGGATTGCCTGGCTCTGTGTGACCAATGCCAGTAATGACAACCTCATCATCCTTGGCATCGCCGATTTGCACTGGGGCCGTTGGCTTATCAGTAGGCTTTGTTGGATTGGTGAATTTCTCAATCCGGATGGGGCTTGTGGGCTGGTTGACAGGACTTGAGGTATCAATAGGCCTATCTTCAGTAATAAGATCGTCATCTCGCTGCGGTGGATCATTGGGTATATCTTCAGGAATAGCCGCTTCAAGATCTGGTGTTTTGCCCGGTTCAGGGATGGCATCCTCCTCGGGCGCTTTATCCAGGCGAGCCTTCTTGCTCGGCCTAGTCTTGGCCCTGAAAGGAATAACAAAGTCAAATACAGCATATGTTCCAAGGTGATGTACCAGAAACATTATGATAAGTATAGCTTACCCATGCACCGTTTTGAGCGGTGGCAGCTGAGTAGTCGATGACTCGCCAGAGGATGAATGGGAAGTAACCTGATAATTGGAGTCAGATGGATTAAGAGGTTGACGAAAACAGCCCGCTTTAGGACAAGCACTGACAAGCAAATTAGAGACCTCTGAACGGCGTTTCCGAACCGGACTGTTCGGTAAACCGGCGGAGGTAACTACCTGGCCGTTGTGCCGGGTTGTGCGGCGAGCTTCGTGCTGTTGGGTCTTCATAAGAAATTTGGGATCCAAGTAAGCAAGAGGATGAGAAAATTTAACCTTCCGGTTTGCCCGACGAATTTTTAGTGAAGGCAAAGGGTCTGAATCGGAAGAGAGAATAATTACCTCTGCATCATCAGCATGGCTGGCTTCGGCATCATCCTGAAAAATATCATCATCAATAAGACGCATGAAAAATAAGCCAAGTGAGTCAAGCTCTACCTCAAGGTCCGGATTATCCACATCATCATCAGGGGCCGGATTAGAAGATGCAGTGGTTTGCTTCTTGTGAGCAGGCCGTCTCACGAGTTTAGTCTTTGGCCGGGTTGGTCGTTCCGGTTTGTCTGGTTTTTCTGGCTTCTCCTGTGGAAGTTTCTTGCTCCAAAACGGATCATTACCCTGTTTAAACAGACATCGATATTAAACAATGACCAGATATATCAATAACAGGTTCAGTAAAAAGAAAAAATCAAATTCTTACAGTTGGCGGTTTGTTGGAGGCACAGAAGGGAAGCAGGCCGGTTCGAGCACAGAAGTGTTCCGGTTCATTCAGCATTTTATTCACAACCTCTGTGATTTCTTCATCGGTGAGCTGGATGTTAGCATGTCGCAGTGGATCGTCAACACTGCCAGTATACTCGCACATTAAACCGGACCGCTGACTAAGGGGCAGTATGCTCCACGATATCCAACAGCGAGCAAGATCAACTCCTGTTAAACCATTGGCCATGAAGGCTCTAAGCTTGGACAGTTGAGGAGCGTATTTGCTTCTCTCCTTGGCAGTCAACCTTTGCGGAAAGGGGTGTGTATTGCTAAGCTGCTCCGGACAAAAGCCAGGCAAAGGATTTTCACCAGCAGGGGAGGTGTCTTTGCAATAGAACCATGTTTGATTCCACTCTTTGGGGTGGCTGTGTAGTATGGCGTGAGGGTATTTGACCTCTTTTCTTTTGTGAATCGCCACACCGCCCAATTCCGTATCGGAACCGTCAGAAAACTCAGTACGGCGGTTTAGATGGAAACAGTCTCTGAACAATTCTACTATGGGCTCCTCTTGAAAGAACACCTCACAGAGCACTTCAAAGTGACACATGTTTGTAACAGAGTTGGGGCCAATGTCTTGTGGATGGAGTTGAAAATCGGCTAAAACATCCTGGTAAAATTTAGAACCGGGCGGCTTAAAGCCCCGGGCTAAGTGATCTACAAAAACGACGACCTCTCCTTCTTGAGGTGTGGGAGGACATTCTTTGCCAGGGGCTGTCCAATGGATGGTGTTTTTGCTGCCTAAAGTGCCGATCAGGACTAAATTGTTCAGTTGAGTCTCTATGACGCGAGAAGGAACCCAGTTGCACTCATATACTTGCTTGTCCATGATGAAATCTACAAGATAGGTAATTCCGGTTCAAGAATGAATTGATTAAAGTGCACTAGTATGTATAATGTTAAACCGGAGACAGTTCTGTCTAAACCGGAGTTTTATGAAGCAATAGCATCCGGCAGTTCAACAAGGGGACTAATGGTATATACCGGTTTGGCAATTTTTCTACAAAGTTAAACCGGTGGATCTAAGCATTGAAACGGTTGAGATTGCGGATGGATAAGTGTACAAAAACAGATTTCACAAGATTTCTCTACAGCGACGGATCTGAAGCAAGTTCAGAAAACATGGAAAATATTCAAGGTTCAAAAAAGAATAGTACCGAATCAATGGGCAGAGATACAGGTAGATCTATGGTCCTGAAGCATATAAGTAAAGGCGGATGCTAAGAACTACCGCTACACAGAGCAAAGGTTCACAGGTTCATCTAAGATCTATCATATGAGTACGAAGCAGACGATGAACACTGAAGAACTTGGAAACCCTAGAACAGATCTACGGGGGAAAAGGTGAAGAACTCACCAGAGCCGGGGAAGAAATAGAAGGTCGCCGCGATGCTTTGGTACAATCAGGGTGATGCAGCGGCCAAGGTTGGAGCAGAGGTCATCGACGGCGGCGGAGCTCCGAAGCTGGACGACGCGGGGAAGACGAAGCAGAAGGGCATGAAGGGGAAAAAGAAATGACCCTTCGGTCCTATTTATAAGGCAAGGGACAGGTGTCAGGCGCGAAAATCAAGGGACCGTGGGTTTGGAAACGAAGTTGTCACCTTAATTGTCGCAGACCTATTAAACAAAAAAAAGGGGTATCATGGTTAAGGTTCTTTATAACAGGTGACGTCACGCCGGTTTACAACGACCAGAGTAGATGACATCACGGCGGTTCAACAAACTACAAGAAGATATTGAAGATGAAGATTTTTGCTAAGGATTGACATGAACCTATTCAAATCAATTTGGGGCCTAATGTTGGGGATATCACTATTGGTTGTAAACCGGCCTATCTGGGCCGGGTTAACTTCGTCAGTAGTTAAGCATGTTAAAGCCCAAGAAGGCAGTTGAGGGCTCAAGGCCCATAGTTAGTTCAAGGCCTGTAGCCGTAAACCGGCACTGGTATTTAACTTGTATTGTAAGTTAGGAATAAGTAGAGACCAAACCGGACACATCTATGAGCCGGTATTGGGATTCTGTGAACCTATGGGCGTCACCCGTGTATATAAGGGGACGACCCGGCGGCGGTTCAAGGACAACAGACAACAACTCGAGACTTAGGTGAAGCTTGTTTGCTCCCTAGTCATCGAAACCCCATCAATTCCATCACAACTAGATGTAGGCTTTTACCTTCATCAAAGGGGCCGAACTAGCATAAACTCTCTTGCGTCCCTGTGTCCGCTTTAACCCCTTCAAGCTAACCCGTCGCGATGGCTCCACGACTAAGTCCTTTCTCTAGGACATCTGCCATGACAAAACCACGACACAAGCCATAATACCCACTTGCATGATAGTCATGCAGTAGCCATGGTTTTCAACTTGAATATTTATTAAATGATTGCTTGTTTAAAATATGGTTATCGTTGTTTCGGTAATGCTTCTGGGTTAGTGCTTACTTGCTTGCTATATTGTTATGCACCTGGTTATCATGCCCTGCTAGTTGCTAGTATTACTTTCATATTGCCATGCTTGATAGTCGTACATGTTGGTTTGGTCATGTTCTTCGGTGCATGACTAACATCGGTTACCGAGTACTATTAATATGCATGGTTCCTTTACTACTAGTTGGTTAAGTGTTTACTCGGTAATGTTATTGATGATTTCTTGCATGATATTTATGGTTGATGCTAGTGGTCATGTTATACCATGAGTAGTGTTGCACTTGTAATATTTATGCTCGTCATTATGCCATGTTCACTTGGAAATTATTCATAGTTGATGTGGTGGATAGTAATGTTGCATCTCGTGTTTATGTTGATATCATGCTCATGCTTTGTATATGCATCATGTTGTTTATCATGGCTCAGCATATTGCTTTCAAGTTTAACCGGATTTAATTGAACTTGAACAACTATTGGCTGAGTCATGGTGCCACCATATCGAAACTGACCAGTGCAACCACACTTACCTTTATGGGTAGGTCCTAACTGGGTCTATTGCCGTGCCTCTCGCCGGTGCCTCCCACAAGGGAAGGTTATGGGCGTGCGTACCCTGATCAGGTAAGCAGAAATAACCTTGTGTGCCCGTTGTTGTTAATTTTATGGATCCGATCCCGTGAGGGACGTTTGGCCACGACGGTGGTTGTTGTGTCTTTGGTAGACTTGGGGCCACCCAGGACTAGCCCAGTTGGGAGTGGGTCGGAGTGGCCGGGAGAGTATCATGGCGGTAGATCGGTTTGGTCGGAACGCCGTTGGTCCACCCGAATGGGAGTGTGAGGCCATGGGTTCCGTGGTGTGGGTACAGTGTACTAACCTCTGCAGAGTGTATATTAAATCTATCAATAGCCACACCCGCAGACTAGGGCCCAGTTCATGTCGGTCACACCGTTAGTCAACAGTATTAATAATAATGTGCTTAATAACAACCCTGGTTCGATCATGAGATAAGTTGCTTGTGATCGCCGGAATGATCAATGTGGTATCGAGGATACCGAGTTGTTGGATATTTGTGATGTTGTGCGAGAATCATGGGTAAAGATCAAGCTCCTGGTGGTCATTTAATGATTACTACGGTATTGTTTATACCAAGCTTGATTTGATCCTGAGATAATCGTGTGATGTCCGAGGTTGGTAAGTGATGCATGTGATGGTTACGTAGTAACCCGAGAAGAATAAATAGTGCATATAGTGTCATCATGTTGCATGCTAGTATCGTCAGATTCATATGTTCATGTCATGCTCATGTTGTTCTAGCTGTATCATGTTCAAGTTGCTCATGTGATGTTGTTATGAGGATCTCATGTTAAATTCCCGCTTAACCTGTAAATGCCATGATGTTGTTTGTCTTGAATGCTTCTGGTTAATTGTGAGCTTGCAAGTACATTCAATGTACTGACCTGGCGTGTCATGCCAGCTTGGAGGTCATGCCTGGATTGCTTGCTTGTTTAGTGTTGTTCTTGTGTTCGCGAGCTAGGATAAGCATTCCAGCCAGAGTCCCTGCAGATTGAAGTTCACCACTGTCGTCGTCGTTCCACTGCCAGTACTTTTTCCGTTGCTTCGAGTTGTTCTACTACTTGCATAGAGCAACTGAGGATGGCGTAGTGTCGTCGTGCCGATGTTTTTCGTTGTAATATCGGAGACCTTGTATTCACATCCCTGTAATAATAGAAAGCTGGTTTGTTCTATGCTAAGCAGTGTCGTATTCTAGAAGACTTCTCCTCGATCTCTAGGCTGGAATACGAGGCGTTCCGGTTTCTCTGAGCTGGGTTGCCACATGCTTGGTATCAGAGCAGGTCTGGTTGTAGGATGCCCTACCCCGCGCAACGTTAGAAAGTGGTAGTATAGACCCTAGTTGTTTTGTTGCATTTGTTTGTCGCATAGCATGCATATAGATTATTATTTTGTCACTAACGGTTAAACTTGTGAGTGTATGTGGTATCGGTTCCGATCCACTACCTACGCCCTCCTTCTTAGCATGCCTGCTCTTCGGTGTGATTCAACCACATCATCATCCATTGTCCTCCATCTCGTTCTTTTGGCAACCCTTGCTGATCTTTGTTATCAGAAAAGGGCAATGCGATTAAACCCAGTCTACAACTGTTATCTTGCCTTGTCATTTCATTCTTTGGACGGGTACGATTCCCTCTGTACGCTTGATGATGAGGTGGTCGTGACTTTTGTGTCTCGCTACTTGGTCGCCAAGTCCTTTCTCACCTGTGTATCCATCCAGATCCAGCCACTGTTCAGCCACTGCTCGGTGTAGCTTCGGTTACGCCAACTCCTTCCACACATGGATATAATTTCCATGCACACCGCCACAGCATATTAGACCGTAATACCGGAGTTTCTGTGCGATTTGTGTGCTTAGGTGTGCATGCATATTATGGTGTGAGTAGCAGTAATATGTAATGATTGCTTGATTTATTATATTAGTAGTATGCTGGGGTGCTTTTTTTAGTCGTTTCTTTTGTTTCTTTCTTTGGGACTTCGGTGTTACAAAATTTTCCCCTATTAAAGTTGCTCGTCAGCCGACACCGGACCCGAAGAGTCAGAAAGAAATGCATATATTTGGAAACTCACCTAAACAGTATGGAATTGTCAACAGACTGTGGTGAGATTGGAAATAGCTTGTCTGAATACAAAAGAAATCCTGGAAGGAATGTCAGTAAAAAGTTTGCATTAACGTGCACTGCTCATAGCAGAAATGATCAAATCAGCAAGAAGATAAATTGTGTGCAAGGTTGACATAATATTATCAAAGGTATGGCTCAGATACAAGTTTAATTTTTCGTTGAGGATGATTTTGGAACCCGATGTACCTGGAAGCAAGCAAAAATATGGCATGTACTCAGAAAGGAGGATAGTCCTACAAAACCCCATTTCATACAAGAAATCAATAACAGAAATATTAAGATGGTTATATATGTGGAAATTGGTCCGCATATCATAATAAGCAGCTTCTGGTATAAGCAACCCAATTTTCCCTCGCAAGAGACCTGAGAAGTTTCCATGGCAAGATTCATCTATCTTCCTCAGTACGGTACATGGATGATTTCCCGTACTAGGTACTCTGCCTTCTTCAGTAGGCAACCAGAAAAGCTTCCGACATAAGGTACTGAGTCTTTCCCCAGCAAAGCCTTTAAGGGGGTAAGCTTCTGAAGCACGATACCAGTCTTCTTCAGCAAGCCGTTCGATGCAAGTTTCGAGCACAAGCCAGCCAATCTTCCTCAGTAAGACATTCGTACAATGTAGTACGCTGTGAATTGATAGCATATGGCAGTGAATCCCAAGAATCAGATCCGCAACATTTTGGTCAGAAGCAAGAATCAGTCAGAATACACGTCTGTCTCGGGAATCATATTCTCATATATATGCGGTGAGGATACCACAAAGACCTCACAAGTCACTCGGATGAGGATCTGACAACCATGTGCGGATGGTTAAGAGAAGAAAGCCAGTATACACCGTAGTGTGACAAAGGATTATGAGGATTGACGACATCAATGAGCTCAGTACGAGTACCTGTGAACCTGGAAAATGATCCTGATGTGCCCTGTCCCCTTTTTCTCCAATGACGGCACCGCGCCTGTGATCTAAGCTTTTTTTATCTATCCGGGGTGGATGCCGATTTTTATTACTCTCTTCAACGACTGTCATGAGTTCTGAGCTGGTTTTCGGCCGTCTCATACAGCTGTTAAGTTTCTTTTTGTGACAGTAGCCCTATAGCTGCTTTTGGCTATTTTAGGAAGCTGCCACCTTCTTATTATCAACCCGGTCTCATGTTCTGAGCTGCTTTTCGGCCGTCCTGAGTCGTGTTTAAATTATTTCAATAATGTCCCAGATCTGAGTGGTAAAGACTGTTTTGGTGGCTAGTGATTTATTTGCCGATTTCTTGCAAAGCTTCAGATGATCATATTCCTGTGGTCGGAACTTGAGGGGTGTTGAACCTGCCATTTAATGGGGTACCCTGTTAGAAAAATGAGGATAAGCTACGATTGCCAAATTGCACCAACAGTACCTATGGTGATACGAAGAAGCAATATGACCCAGCTCTTTCAACCAAGGATCTAGACCAAGAAAACAATAATGAAGGAGCAAGACTAGTGATGCAGGCAACAATCAAATATTTGGTACAGAGCCGATACTCAAGACAGTGGAACTGGTTAGGATGATTCAGAAACTTTCGCGATAAGCCAGAATTTGTCAGGAAAGCGGCTATGACCCAGCTCACTGTTTGGAACCCAAAGGACCTGGAATTAGTGGAGAAACCCAATGCAAGGAGTTAGACCTTGGGTGTCCACTAGAAATATTTGATCACTATTTCATGAAGATTGTCAGTCCCAAATGACACACCCAGCGGAAATCACTCTTGGATTTGTGAGGCCGGCATATATTTCAGTCGTGAGAATCAACCACAGTCAGCTAAGTCAGCAGATCTAAAAAGAAAATTGGAGCCTGTATAAGCATGAACGAGCAAGGTAAGATCTGTCAGAAAATGGATATATTAAAGCAAACCACCCCAGGGCCAGTCAGATAAAAATTTAGTGGGAACAAAAATAAGAAAAAGGATACCCGAGTTCGAAACGGTTTCCTTAAGTGAGTACCTTCATACTTGTTCCCTGAGCAACCAAATCTCGAGCACGAGATTTTTTTAAGGGGGTAAGGTTTGTGACAGCCTGATTTTTGGCCCTTTCTTTTTCTTTTGTTTTTCTGAGGTTTTTGCTTGAGTTTTCTTTTTCTATGGCTTTGTGGTCTGGAAACCAAAGAAGATGCCCTCTTCTTTGTTTCCAGAGTGGCTTGTCATTCCCAAATCCTTTCCTAGACCCTGTCATTTTCATCCCAGCCCTAATCCCAATATTCTTTTCCTTGGGAATATTCCTTTTCTATTAAAGGAATAACCCAATTTGCCCTAGGTTGTGAAGCAACCTATATTTCAATCACTCCCAAAATTCCCAAATAATTCTCATAAATTGTTTGGGTCCTATCTTCATCAAAAATGGCAAAATATTTAATTTGCCATGTTTCCCATCATGCTCAATTAATGCATTTCCTATTCTGTCTTGAATGGCAGAATGTGAAGCAAGTGCCATTTATCTTTTCCCAATTGACCTCAAACTCCTTGGGCACCTTTTCCTGTCCATATAATTGCCACATGACAAAGTGCAACCTAATTTGCCTAGTAATTATTCAATTATGATTTTTCAAAGTTCCTGTCTGAGGGAAGTGGTTGTGAAGGAAGTACAAGCTAGGCATATCCAAATGAGTTGCCATTTTGCATGATCCCTCATATCATCATATCATAGCCCTCCACCAAAGTACAGATCGTGTTATGCCTCCGTGAGAGCTCACCTTCAATTCTTTGATTCTATCCAAAATTTCAGTTTGTGAAGCAAGTATATATAATCTTGCTGCATTATGGCTGCAAATTTTTCTAGGCCTTCTATTATCCATATAACTTACCTCCACCCATTTTGGGCATGGTTCATAAAGCCATTATTCCTCTAGAGTTTTGAAAGTTTCTGTCCAAAGGAGATGTTTGTGAAACAAGTACCAGTTTGGCTTGGCCAATTGGTATGAGAATTTTTGAGCATCTTCATAGGACCAAATTACTCTGCCTTGCCCAATGTGAGCTCAACTTGATGCTTCATCAGAGTGCATCATCCAAATCTAGTTTCTGGACCAGTTTATGTGGTTGTTAAGCAACTACATTAAATCTTGATCATAATCCTCTACAAATTACTAGGAAGAAAGTTCTTATTTATCTCACACTCCCAGACAATTCCATTTGACCCAATCACGTCCCTGTTGAGCAGCAGTACACGGTCAAGTTTACTGCAGTAAACTTCAGAGGTTGTTTACCTGTTAACCATAGAACTTTTAACCAATATACCACCCCAGTTACAACCTACTTCGGAAGGACTATCATCTAGACAATGTTTTGTGTGCTGTTGAGCATTGAATGCCCTCGTTCACGTGGTGACCACGACAATGGTGTGCCTGTGCACGCGCTCTGTGCGCTGTGGCGTGTCCAGAGCACCATTTGTGCTTTGGCACCGCTCCCTCTCGTCGTCTTATAGCTCGTGAGCATGTCCAGTGGCTTCATCTCGTCATCGCCGTTCCCCTGGACCCCTCTCCCCCTTCGTCCGCTTCCTCACCGACGCAAGCCGACGCGCGCCCACGAGAGGACAGTGGCGGTTTGGCTCTGTTCGTCGCCGTCGTCATCCTCCCCGTGCTGCGTTGGCCGCCTCTGCCCCATGAGAGTCTCCCCTATTGTCACATCCCTAGTTATGGTATGCCCTATGCTAGCCCTCATGTGTGCATCATGTTTAAATTCCATTTAAATTTGAAATGGGGATTGGTGAAACCCTCAGAATCATTTCTGGAAATAACCCAGATAAAAATTGCTCCAAAAGGGTCCAAGAAAAAGTTCATGTTGCTCTCTCAAAATATTGGTCAGAGTTAAAATTCAAACCAATATTATTAGGATCTCATAAATATTTATTTTGGCCATTTGGAATTAATCTAGTAAATATTTTGCGTTGGATAAATATTTATATATATATAAAATATTGTCCAATAATTCTGAATTTTGGTGAGGGGCTTTAGAGTGGTCCAACTAGTCCCTACTAAAATTTACAGAATAAAATAAAGTGATTTGGTATTTTTATCAAATCAAAACAAATGTCAGAAATAGGAAAGAGAAATGAGAGAGAATGAGAGAAGTACCTGGGCCTTACCTGGCAGCCCATCTAGCCGGACCAGCCCACCAGGGGCAGGGAGGTCTTCTTCCTCCCGCCAGTCGGATGCACAGCGCGTGCCCGACGCGCGCATGGCCACCGCCGCCACCTCCGGCTTCCCCGCTCGCTGCTGGAGGCCCCCGACAACGCCATGCACTCCCCTTGACTCTCTCTCACTCTCTCTCGCTCTCCCTCCTCCCCTGGATCCCTCTCTCTCGACCCGCCCGAGCGCTGCCGTCGCCGCCGCTCGCCGTTGCCGTAGCCACCGACTTCCCCTCGCCTCGCTGTTGTGTCCAGAAGCCCCGCCACGTCTGCGTCTACCTCCTCGTCGAGCCACACGCCTCGGGAGGCCCTGGAGCGCCTCCATCATCGTCGTCTTCATCTTCGGCCGCCGTGGATCCCCATTGCTGCACCGTCGACCTCAGCGCGTCCTCGAGCTCGCTGACGACGTCTATGACCTCCCCATGAGCTCTACTTTGTTCTCCTCTCCTCCCCGTGCTCGTTTGCCCCACCTAGCTAGCTCAGCTGCCGCGCCCGAGACCTCATCGCCGCGGGGCATGGCGCCATCATGGCCAGAGGCCAAGCCAGCCGCTCCCGCGCGCGTCACCATGCTCCTGGTGACGCCAGGAGGCCGTAGAGGGCCTTCGCAGTTCCTGCCGTGCCCCGCAGCCCGTTTTCACCCGGAGCCGAACTCCGGCCGCCGCCTCGAGCCCCGCTCCAGCGAGCTCTGGTGCCCCCGCAGCCTCCCACCAGCTCCCCTGGATGCTGACGATGATGGGCTACGCCCTGTGGTCTTCGCGCGTCCAGACGCCGCTCGTAGCGCAATTCCGGCGAGTCGCCGCCACGCTATTGGTCGCCGCCGGCCAGAACTCCGGTGGGCTGATGTGGCATCGTAGTTAGGCACTAACTACCCCCCTAGAGACACAGATAGTGGGCCCCAGAGCCACTAATCTAAATTAGATTAGGAATAACTCCTTTGTTAACTAACTGAGTCACTGACGTGTGGACCCCACACGTCAGGTTTGACCCGGTCAGCCATGTTGACTCGCTGACATAGTGATGATGTCATGCTGATGCAGTTATTCTTTTTCTGGAATTATTTTTAAACAGGAAATTCCAGAAAATGTTCAAAACTTCAAAAATTCATAGAAATTCAACCGTAGCTCTGATTGAAATAATTTATATATGAAAAATTATCAGAAAAGTTCAATCTATCCATCTGTACCATTTTCATGCATGACAAACCATCTATACATGCTGTATATACGAAAACACACTTATGGCATATTTAAGAACTTAATTTGGAGTTGTATTTGAACCCTTGGTTCAAATGGATTTCAACCAAATAAATGCGAGATGCATTAACTCAAACAACATCATAATGTTGCATATGCTTGTGTTTGATTTCCGACACCATTCCTTCTTGATCGGTCCTGCTCCGGAGAGTGTTCGAGAGTACTTGTCGGAGGAGTAGTCCCCCCCTGTTGATCTACCAGGCAAGCTACCCCCCTTGTTCATTCCGATAAAATCCTACTCTCTCGCTCCTTCTCTCATTTATTGCATTAGGACAACAATGATTCAACTGCTACTTTATACTGCGGTAGTTGAACCCATTCCTCTGCATGACCTGTCATTGCCATAGTAAATAGTTAAAACCCACTAGCACGTGTAGGAGTTGTTTGAGCCATGTTCTAAAATGCTCAAGATAAGTGTGAGTGCTATGGATGGCCTTCTCGTAGGAGAGACGGGGATGAATCCACAGTAGTGTATTGATGTGGTGATTAGTGGACTCGTGTGCGCTGCCTCACCTGAAAGAGGTTTCTCATTGTCGTAGAACAGGATAGCCACTGAGTCAAAGCTGGCTTGCTGCAACTAAACCCCACATTACCTTCTTGATACAAATGCATTTATGATAGGATCTGATGTAAGTCTTGCTGAGTACCTTTGTACTCATGTTTGCTTTATTTATGTTTTGCAGGTGAGACATCTGTCTCACTAGTAGTACTGCTTGGACTTCGATGAGTAGCTTGTTACCTCAGCTACGATCTTGTACCTTGGAGGGACTTGTAGATAGTCAGGCTTCTCGGCCTTTTTCTTTTGTAGTTGTCTGTACTCAGACATGTAATGCTTCCGTTGCTTGTATGCTCTGAATGATGGGTCATGTGACCCCTGTTTGTATTTATGCTACGTGGCTCTTCTGAGTCTTTATCTATATGAGTTGCGTTATGTTGTGATGCCATGTTGTATGTCACATACTTGCATGTTATGCGTACGTGTGACGTGTACTGCTATGTATGGGATCCGACAATCTAGTTGTTTGTCCTTGGCAGCCTCTCTTATGGGGAAATGTAGTCTAGTGCTTCCTTGATCCATAGTAGTCCGCTACAGCCCGGTTCACCGGAGTCCTGCTAGCCCAGCACTACTGCTCAGAACACTTGACTGGCTGGCATGTGTTCCACTTCGTTCCTATGTCTGTCCCTTCGGGGAAATGTCACGCGGTGACTTCCAGAGTCCTGTTAGCCTAGTGCTACAGCCCGGATTCATACGCTGTTGACCGACATGCTCGATGTGATTCATGTATGCCTGTCTCCATAGGTCTGTGCCGCTTTGGGTTCATGACTAGCCATGTCGTCCTGGGTTCTCTGTCATATGGATGCTAGCGACACTATCATATACGTGAGCCAAAAGGCGCAAATGGTTCCGGGCCATGGTAAGGCGACACCCGTGGGGATACCGTGCGTGAGGCCGCAAAGTGATATGAGGTGTTACATGCTAGACCGGTGTGACTTAGAATCGGGGTCCCGATAGTTTTGGTATCAGAGTCTGACTGCCTGTAGGATTTCCAAGCCAACCTGGTCGAAGTTGAGTCTAGAAATTCTTTAGTTATGTAAGGGAATCGATTGTGGAAGGGAACGTAAGGCCATTTTAATCCTTATGCCTCATGCCTTCTGATCTGAGTCATCCTATCTTTCCTACGGGGTTAAGGAACTAGGCTTCCTCTTCTGTCTATCAGGATCATGTGTTACTACTCCGTAGTCCCTTAGGATTGGTTGATCAGAGTCTTATCCCAGTTTGAGTACCTCCGGTGTAACCTATTTAGCAATATCTCAGAACCTTGAGTGATGATGTTGAGTATGGTGCTACTCCGTTTTTTGCAGAATGTCTCATTTCGAGCATTTTACTGCCGTTATGCTGCCGGAATTGTCCTAGGAGTTCAAGAGATAGTATTTTTCATCGTACTATATTCTACATCCTTATCATGATGCTGAATCCATCCTTGTTTCCTTGGTTGGTTCTTCAGGATGTCGTCAGTTAACCGAAGTTCTATTGCTCGTAGCCGGAACCACGGAGATGGTAAGGATGAGGATCCTCCCGACCAGTCTTCGTTGACAGAGTTCATATTAGAGATGGAGAGGAACAAGCATGAGTCTAACCGCTTGTTAGCACGTATCGAGGAGAACACCGCACCCCAGTGCAAAGAGTCAGCGACCATCTATGATTTCATTGGTCTGAAACCACCTACCTTCCATCATTCCATTGAACCACTCGATGCAGATGACTGGCTCCGTAGTATCACACACAAGCTGCGTTCGGTGAACGTAGTTGAAAGTAACAAGGTCACCTATGCTGCATATCACCTGGAAGGTCCTGCTAGTCTTTGGTGGTAGAACTATGAGGCTATGCTTCCAGCTGGCCAGATACCTACCTGGAAGGATTTCACTAAGGCTTTTCGCAAGCATCACATTCCTCAAGCTCTCATTGACCGCAAGAGAGAAGAGTTCTGTAGTTTCACACAGGGTAAGATGGCTGTGGATGCTTACAGTAGAGAGTTTGAGAACCTTGCTCGCTATGCTATAGAAGAAGTGTCCACAGACGCCAAGAGGCAGGCTAGGTTCCGGAAGGGTCTCAACCCCAAGTTGCATCGTGATTTCCACTTGCATCGTTGCAATACCTTCCAGGCTCTTGTGAACAAGGCCATTAATGCGGAGACAGCTCAGCTCACTTACGAGGAGTCTCGTAAGCACACCCGTGATTTGGGTTCCTCTTCCGGTTCTACTTTGCAGAAGCGCCGGATTTGGGTTCCGAACTCCGCTCTTCCACCCGGTTATACACCAAGGCCAGCTTGTGTGGCACCTCACCCAGTTCAGCAGTATGCTCCACCCAGGCCTATTGGTAGACCGCTTGTCAAAGCTGGTCCACGTCCTACTTCAGGGACTTGTTTCACATGCGGAGAGCCAGGACACTATGCACGTGACTGCTCTCAAACCAACTATGCTCCACCCCAGCCTGAGAAGTCTGTTGGTCATGGTAAGCCATCACGCAAGATGATTAGCGTCAAGTCAGCTCCTGCTGATCGTGGATGTGTGCACCACGTCTCAGCTAAAGACACTCATGATGATCCGGATGTCGTTCTTGGTACCCTCCTTGTCAATTGCCATCCAGCTTCGGTTCTGTTCGATACCGGAGCATCTCACTCCTTCATTTCTGAAGGCTATGCTTGTTTGCACGACATGTCATTTTGCGATATGCCAACTCCACATGAAATCCAAACTCCAGGGTCTAGATGGCAAACTAGCAGAATAAGCCATGGTAATGAAATCCTTGTTGAGAGACTTGTATTCCTTGCATCACTTATAGCCCTCAAGTCTACAGATATTAACATCATCTTGGGTATGGACTGGATGAAAGCTCATCATGCCAAGATTGATTGTTACACAAGGTCTGTTTAGCTTACACACCCATCTGGCAAGATAGTCACTGTCTCCACCAGAGTTGCAAAGCGTCAGCTCTATTCTCTTAATGCCAACCCTCTTCTTGACCTTGAAGATATCCCGGTAGTCCGTGACTTTCCGAATCTTTTTCTAGAGGAACTGCCAGGTATTCCACCTAACAGAGATGTAGAATTTGTCATAGATCTTATCCCAGGAACCGCTCCTATCTCTAGGAGAACTTACAAGATGGCATCCTTAGAACTAGCTGAGCTTAAGAAACAACTCGATGAATCCTTGCAAAAGGGTTTCATCTGTCCTAGTTCTTCTCCCTGGGCTTGCCCCGTTCTCTTCGTCAAGAAGAAGGATGGTACGGACCGGATCGTTGTAGATTATCATCCCGTTAATTTGATTACGATAAAGAACAAGTATCCGCTCCCCAGGATCAACGACTTGTATGATCATCTCGCTGGATCCTTAGTCTTTTCCAAGATGGATTTGAGGTTAGGCTACCACCAAATCAAGTTCAGAAATGGGGACATTCCTAAGACGGCTTTTGTCACTCGTTATGGTCAGTACGAGTACACCGTCATGTCCTTTGGTCTAACCAACGCTCCAGCTACTTTCTCTCGCTTGATGAACTCGATCTTCATGGAGTACTTAGATAAGTTCATCGTGGTTTACCTCGATGATATCCTTATTTACTCGAAGAACGAGGAAGAGCATGCCGAACATCTTAGACTTGTGCTAGGAAAACTCAGAGAGCTCCGCCTTTATGCCAAGTTCTCCAAGTGCGAATTTTGGCTGCCAGAAGTGACCTATCTCGGCCACGTAATCTCTGGTAAGGGCATTGCTGTCAATCCCGAAAGAGTTCAAGCCGTTCTTGATTGGACTCCGCCTGAAACAGTTAAGCAAGTTAGGAGTTTCCTTGGTCTAGCCAGTTATTGTCGCCGATTCATTGAGAACTTCTCCAAAGTGGCCAAACCTCTCACGGAACTTCTCAAGAAAGATAAATAGTTTGAGTCGTCCCCACAGTGTGAGCACAGTTTTCAGGAACTGAAAAGACGCTTGACTTCTGCTCCCATACTTGTGCCACCGGATTTCACTGAGGTCTTTGTTATCTATTCTGATGCCTCACGACAAGGACTAGGTTGCATTCTTATGGAAGATCGCCATGTGATTGCCTATGCATCTCGACAGTTGCATCCACATGCGGAGAATTATCCTACACATGATCTAGAGCTTGCAGCCGTACTCTATGCACTTAAGACCTGGCGACATTACCTTCTCGGTAAACGTTGTGAGATTTACACCGACCATCAGAGTCTCAAGTATACCTTCACCCAACCAGATTTGAACCTTAGGCAAAGACGTTGGTTGGAGTTGATCTCAGATTATGACTTAGGGATTACCTACACCCCAGGTAGGGGGAATGTCATGGCTGATGCACTAAGTCGTAAGTCCTATTGCAACAATCTCATGTTGCAGCAGGGCCAACCAGTTCTTCCTGAGGAATTCTGTAAGCTTAACCTTCACATTGCTCCTCATGGATTCCTTTCTACCTTGGTGGCGAAATCTACTCTTGTGGATTAGATCATCTCTGCTCAGAAGCAGGATACGGGAATTTCCCGGATCAAGAGAAACATTAACAAAGGAGTTGGTGGTAGTTTCTCTATAGATGATCATGGTGTTGTTTTCTTTGAGAGTCGCTTGGTGGTTCCCAAGAATCAACATCTTCGACAATTAATCCTTAAGGAGGCGCATGAATCTCCTCTCACGATTCATCCCGGTAGTACTAAGATGTATCAGGACCTACGCCAGAGGTTCTGGTGGACTAGGATGATGAGAGAAATTGCTCAATTTATTGCTAACTGTGACATTTGTCGTCGCGTGAAGGCAGAGTATCAGAGACCTGCTGGCACCCTTCAGCCTTTAGCTATTCCTAAGTGGAAATGGGATAAAGTTGGTATGGACTTCGTCACCGGTTTTCCTAGGACCAAGAAAGGGAATAATGCTATCTTCGTAGTCATTGATCGTCTTTCTAAAGTGGCTCACTTCCTACCTGTTCAAGAGAGTATCACTGCTAGTCAGCTCGCTGACTTATATATTTCTCGAATAGTGTCACTTCATGGTGTTCCACTAGATATCAATTCAGACCGTGGTAGTCTTTTCACTTCTCACTTCTGGGAGAGTTTCCAAACTGCCATGGGCACCCATCTTTCCTTCAGTACCGCTTTCCACCCTCAATCAAGTGGTCAGGTGGAAAGGGTCAACCAAATTCTCGAAGACTTGCTTAGAGCTTGTATTATCTCATTCAGTATGGATTGGGAGAAGTGTCTTCCCTTCGCCCAGTTTCCTTATAACAACAGCTACCAATCCAGCCTCAAGAAAGCTCCTTTTGAGGTTCTGTATGGACGAAGATGTCGAACACCTTTGAACTGGTCAGAAACCGGTGAAAGACAATTCTTTGGACCGGATATGATCCAGGAGGCAGAAGAACAAGTTCGCATCATTCGTGAGAATTTGAAAACAGCCCAATCTCGTCAAAAGAGACAGTATGACCGTAGTCAAAAGGAAGTGGCTTATGAAATTGGCGACAAAGCTTATCTTCGGGTTACCCCTTTGAAGGGTACCCATGGATTCGATATCAAGGGCAAGTTGGCTCCTCGTTACATTGGTCCCTTTCTCATTCTCGCTAAACGAGGAGAGGTTGCCTACCAGTTGGAACTACCACCACATCTTTCTCGAGTTCATGATGTCTTCCACGCCTCTCAACTCAGGCGTTGCTTCTCGGATCCCATCCGCGGAGTGGACCATGAAACGCTTGATCTCCAAGATAACCTCACTTATCGGGAGTTCCCAGTCTGCATCCTTGATCAAGCAGAGCGTGTCACCCGACGTCATAACATCAAGTTTCTCAAGGTTCAGTGGTTGCATCATTCCGAGAGAGAAGCTACTTGGGAGCGTGAAGATCGTCTTCGACTTGAGTACCCCACTTTCTTTCCGCCGACTCCTGAATCTCGGGACGAGATTTCTTCGAGTGGGGGCGAGTTGTCACATCCCTAGTTATGGTATGACCTAGGCTAGCCTTCATGTGTGCATCATGTTTAAATTCCATTTAAATTTCAAATGGGGATTGGTGAAACCCTCGTAATAATTTCTAGAAATAACCCAGATAAAAATTGCTCCAAAAGGGTCCAAGAAAAAGTTCATGTTGCTCTCTGAAAATATTGGTCAGACTTAAAATTCAAACCAATATTTTTAGGAGCTCATAAATATTTATTTTGGCCATTTGGAATTAATTCAGTAATTATTTGCGTTGGATAAATATTTTATTATAAATAAAATATTGTCCAATAATTCTGAATTTTGGTGAGGGGCTTTGGAGTGGTCCAACTAGTCCCTACTAAAATTTACAGAATAAAATAAAGTGATTTGGTATTTTTATCAAATCAAAACAAATGTCAGAAATAGGAAAGAGAAATAAGAGAGAAGGAGAGAAGTACCTGGGCCTTACCTGGCAGCCCATCTGGCCGGACCAGCCCACCAGGGGCAGGGAAGCCTTCTTCCTCCCGCCAGTCAGATGCACAGCGCGTGCCCGACGCGCGCATGGCCACCGCCGCCACCTCCTGCTTCCCCGCTCGCTGCTGGAGGCCCCCGACGACGCCATGCACTCCCCTCGACTCTGTCTCACTCTCTCTCGCTCTCCCTCCTCCCCTGGATCCCTCTCTCTCGACCAGCCCGAGCGCTGCCGTCGCCGCCGCTCGCCGTTTCCGTAGCCACCGACTTCCCCTCGCCTTGCTGTTGTGTCCAGAAGCTCCGCCACGTCTGCGTCTACCTCCTCGTCGAGCCACGCGCCTAGCGCCTCCATCGTCGTCGTCTTCATCTCCGGCCGCCGTGGATCCCCATCGCCGCACCGTTGACCTCAGCGTGTCCCCGAGCTAGCTGATGACGTCTACGATCTGCTCGTGAGCTCTACTTCGTTCTCCTCTCCTCCTCGTGCTCGTTTGCCTCGCCTAGCTAGCTCAGCTGCCACGCCCGAGACCTCATCGCCGCCGGCCATGGCGCCATCATGGCCAAAGGCCGAGCCAGTCGCTCCCGTGCGTGTCACCGTGCTCCTGGTGACGCCAGGAGGCCGTAGAGGGCCTCCGCAGTTCCTGCAGTGCCCCGCCTCCCATTTTCGCCCGGAGCCGAACTCCGGCCGCCGCCTCGAGCCCCGCTCCGGCGAGCTCCGGTGCCCCCGCAGCCTCCCACCAGCTACCCTAGATGCGGACGACGATGGGCTATGCCCCGGTGGTCCTCGCGCGTCCAGACGCCGCTCGTAGCGCAATTCCGGCGAGTCGCCGCCGCGCTATTGGTCGCCACCGGCCAGAACTCCGGCGGGCTGACGTGGCATCGTAGTTAGGCACTAACTACCCCCCCTAAAGACACTGACAGTGGGCCCTAGAGCCACTAATCTAAATTAGATTAGGAATAACTCCTCTGTTAACTAACTGAGTCACTGACGTGTGGACCCCACACGTCAGGTTTGACCCGGTCAGCAATGTTGACTCGCCGACATAGTGATGACGTCATGCTGACGCAATTATTCTTTTTCTAGAATTATTTTTAAACAGGAAATTCCAGAAAATGTTCAAAACCTCAAAAATTCATAGAAATTCAACCATAGCTCTGATTGAAATATTTTATATATGAAAAGTTATCAGAAAAATTCAATATATCCATCTGTACCATTTTCATGCATGACAAACCATCTATACATGCTGTATATATGAAAACACACTTATGGCATATTTAAGAACTTAATTTTGAGTTGTATTTGAACCCTTGGTTCAAATGGACTTCAACCAAATAAATGCTAGATGCATTAACTCAAAAAACATCATAATGTTTCATATGCTTGTGTTTGATTTCCGACACTGTTCCTTCTCGATAGGTCCTGCTCCGGAGAGTGTTCGAGAGTACCTGTCTGAGGAGTAGTGCCCCCCTGTTGATCTACCAGGCAAGCTACCCCCCCCTTGGTCATTCCGATAAAATCCTACTCTCTCGCTCCCGCTCTCATTTATTGCATTAGGACAACAACGATTCAACTGCTACTTTATGCTGCGGTAGTGGAACCCATTCCTCTGCATGACCTATCATTGCCACAGTAAATAGTTAAAACCCACTAGCATGTGTAGGAGTTGTTTGAGCCATGTTGTGTTCCTACCATGCCATGCCTGCTATTTCTTAGAGTTTTGTCAGGTCTAATTCATCGGGAATGAATTGGAATGTTATGATATGTTCTGGTAATGAGAGGTAAGCGTGTGAACATGATTTGGTAAAGGTAGCGGTGAGAGGCCATGTAGGAGTACATGGTGGGTTGTCTCATTGGGACCGTCCTTAAGAACCGAGTTCTGTGTAAGTTGTCCAATGACTAGCTACTACCACACATTGGGCTCCGAGCGCTCCAAGCTCTCTCGACTTATTAACCGCCTTGAACTCTGTCCAGGAGTTGCAAATAGTTTCTGGTGTTTGTAGGTAGTGCTATTTTTCTACCGAGTGGCACCCGACAGGGTGGACTTGGGACAGACTAGGCACACGTGGCCCGGTGTACCGAGTGGCACCCGGATGGTGGGCTCGGGAACCCTGTACACATTGTTTGGGGCCGTGAGAGAAACCTCGGCCGTATCTCCTTGCGGATGGAACCCGAATAGGCAATAAACCTGGACTAGAGTCTTGTGTGGTTAATCAGGTCATGGCCGACACCCTCGCCAGGCTTCCACTTGAAGGTTGCCGAGATACATGACGGGTATACGGTGATAAGTGGTGAGAGCGTGTGTGATGAAGTACACCCCTGCGGGGTTATCATGATCTATTCGAATAGCCGTGTCCTCGGTTATGGACTTCTTGGATGCTTACGTGGTACATAGACAACCTGAATTGGATACTCTAAAATGCTCAAGATAAGTGTGAGTGCTATGGATGGCCTTCTCATAGGAGAGATGGGGATGAATCCATAGTAGTGTATTGATGTGGTGATTAGTGGACTTGTGTGCGCTGCCTCACCTCAAAGAAGTTTCTCATTGTCGTAGAACATGATAGCCACTGAGTCAAAGCTGGCTTGCTGCAACTAAACCCCACACTACCTTCTTGATACAAATGCATGTATGATAGGATCTGATGTAAGTCTTGCTGAGTACCTTTGTACTCACGTTTGCTATATTTATGTTTTGCAGGTGAGACATCTGTCTCACTAGTAGTACCGCTTGGACTTCGACGAGTAGCTTGTTACCTCAGCTATGATCTTGTACCTTGCAGGGACTTGTAGATAGTCAGGCTTCTCGACCTTTTTCTTTTGTAGTTGTCTGTACTCAGACATGTAATGCTTCCGTTGCTTGTATGCTCTGAATGATGGGTCATGTGACCCCTGTTTGTATTTCTGCTATGTGACTCTTCTGAGTCTTTATCTATATGAGTTGCGTTATGTTGTCATGCCATGTTGTACATCACATACTTGCATGTTATGCATACGTGTGACGTGTATTGCTATGTGTGGGATCTGACAATCTAGTTGTTTGTCCTTGGCAGCCTCTCTTATGGGGAAATATAGTCTAGTGCTTCCTTGAGCCATAGTAGTCCGCTACAGCCCGGTTCACCGGAGTCCTGCTAGCCCAACACTACTGCTCAGAACACTTGATTGGCCGGCATGTGTTCCACTTCGTTCCTATGTCTGTCCCTTCGGGGAAATGTCACGCGGTGACTTCCAGAGTCCTGTTAGCCCAGTGCTACAGCCCGGATTCATACGCTGTTGACCGACATGCTCGATGTGATTCATGTATTCCTGTCTCCATAGGTGTGTGCCGCTTTGGGTTCACGACTAGCCTTGTCGGCCTGGGTTCTCTGTCATATGGATGCTAGCGACACTATCATATACGTGAGCCAAAAGGCGCAAACGGTTCCGGGCCATGGTAAGGCGACACCCGTGGGGATACCGTGCGTGAGGCCGCAAAGTGATATGAGGTGTTACATTCTAGACTAGTGTGACCTAGAGTCAGGGTCCCGACACCTATGCCTCCCTCGTCGCCTGCCTCCGAGCTCATCCATGTGGGCACGCGACCGCGGCGGCGCCAGCGCGGCACACCCCTCCCCCGCCTATATAAGGCCACCCTGACCCCATCTTGCTTCACCATTGGCCTCCTGCACCTTCTGTTGCCTCCCCTGACCACTTCCCCGAGCTCGAGCTGCCCTCCACGACCACCATTGCCGCCATGGGCGCCAGCCATGCTCTGCTAAATTCACTCGACGCCGTCCCCCTCCTTGCCTTCCACCACCACCACTCCCGGGCCTCCCCAGCCCCTCCCCGCTTCGTCGGAAGCGCCCGTGCCCTCGCCTCCAAGAATGGCCGCCGCCCCTGTCTTCTGTCACCGCGGGGCGCGGCCGCTCTATTGCCCTCCCCAACGCCCACGCTTCCAAGAACGGCCGCCGCCCCTCCCCGAGCTTCCCGGTGCCCTCACTCCGGCGGGAGGTGGCCGGAGTTGGCGGGGCCGGCGCCGGCCTCGCTGCTACCTCGCCCCTCCTCTGTTCTGCGGGCGCGCGTCGGGGAAGGAGAAGGAGCCAGGCGAGAGGAGAGAGAGAGGGAGAGGATAAGGCGGGCCCCACTCATCAGCCGCACAGCATCACGGCCCCCCACTGCCACGCTGGATAAGTGGAGACGTAATCCAGGGAGTACGCCTTCGCTAACCGAAAGTGCACTCTGATTCTTCTTCCAGGCCAAATACGCTTTCTGTTCTGGAGAATGTATCTCCTGAGAAGGCGCTTTCTGTTTTTCCGGCTGAGGGCTTGTTTGTGATGATTTCATTACAAATAGGTCCCTGGCAGAAAAACAGCTATAACGTTTTAACCACAACTCCAAATGAGGTGATTCCAAAGCCCACGTCTTCGTTTCGTCGAACCCGTTCTGTTGGATTCATTTTCACTATGGTTTGACACTGTGAAAATGACCTTTTTGCCCTTGAACTTAAACAGCCCCTCCGAGAGAGAACTATTTCCGGCAAATCTTTCTGCGGCTTGACCGCACTTCTTCCCGGTGCCTTCTTCATCCCCAGGCAAGCCACAATACCCACTTGCATGATAGTCATGAAGTAGCCATGGTTTTCAACTTGAATATTTATTAAATGATTGGTTGTTTAAAATATGGTTATCGCTGTTTCGGTAATGCTTCTGGGTTAGTGCTTACTTGCTTGCTATGTTGTTATGCACCTGGTTATCATGCCCTGCTAGTTGCTAGTATTACTTTCATATTGCCATGCTTGATATTCGTACATGTTGGGTTGGTCTTGTTCTTCGGTGCATGACTAACATCGGTTACCAATACTGTTAATATGCATGGTTCCTTTACTACTAGTTGGTTAAGTGTTTACTCGGTAATGTTATTGATGAGTTCTCGCATGATATTTATGGTTGATGCTCGTGGTCATGTTATACCATGACTAGTGTTGCACTTGTAATATTTATGCTCGTCTCTATGCCATCTTCACTTGGAAATTATTCATAGTTGATGTGGTGGATAGTTAGGTTGCATCTCGTGTTTATGTTGATATCATGCTCATGCTTTGTATATGCATCATGTTATTTTATCATGGCTCATCATATTGCATTCAAGTTTAACTGGATTTAATTGAACTTGAACAACTGTTGGCTGAGTCATGGTGCCAACATATTGAAACTGACAAGTGCAACCACGCTTACCTTTATGGGAAGGTCTTAACTGGGTCTATTTTCGTGCCTCTCGCCGGTGCCTCCCACGACGGAAGGTTATGGGCGTGCGTACCGTGATCAGGTAAGCAGACATAACCTTGTGTGCCCATTGTTGTTATTTTTATGGATCCGGTCCTCTAAGGGACGTTTGATCACGACGGTGGTCGTTGTGTCTTTGGTAGACACGGGGCCACCCAGGACTAGCCCAGTTGGGAGTGGGTCGGAGTAGCTGCGAGAGTGTCATGGCAGTAGATCGGTTTTGTCGGAACACTGTTGGTCCACCCGAATGGGAGTGCGAGGCCATGGGTTCCGTGGTGTGGGTACAGTGTACTAACCTCTACAGAGTGTATATTAAATCTATCGATAGCTGCGCCCGCGGAGAAGGGCCCAGTTCGTGTCGGTCACACCATGAGTCAAAAGTATTAATAATAATGTGCTTAATAATAACCCCGGTTCGATGATGAGATAAGTTGGTTGTTATCGCCAGAATGATCACCGTTTGAGACCAAGTGCTGGTCATGGTTGTGATCGCCGGAATGATCATCGTGGTATCTAGGATATCGAGTTGTTGGATATTCGTGATGTTGTGCGAGAATCATGGGTAAAGATCAAGCTCCTTGTGGTCATTTAATGATTACTACAGTATTGTTTATACCAAGCTTGATTTCATCCTGAGATAATCGTGTGATGTCCGAGGTTGGTAAGTGATGCATGTGATGGTTACGTAGTAACCCGAGTAGAATAAGTAGTGCATATAGTGCCATCATGTTGCATGCTAGTATCGTCAGATTCATATGTTCATGTCATGCTCATGTTATTTTAGATGTATCATGTTCATGTTGCTCATGTCATGTTGTCATGAGGATCTCATGTTAAATTCCCGCTTAACCTGTAAATGCCATGATGTTGTTTGTCTTTAATGCTTCTGGTTAATTGTGAGCATGCAAGTACATTCAATGTACTGACCTGGTGTGTCATGCCAGCTTGCAGGTCATGTCTGGATTGCTTGATTGTTTGGTGTTGTTCCTATGTTCACGAGCTAGGATAAGCGTTTCAGCCAGAGTCCCTGCGGATTGGAATTCACCACCGTCATCGTTGTTCCGCTGCCAGTAGTTTTTCCGTTGCTTCGAGTTGTTCTGATGCTTGCATAGAGCAACTGAGGATGGCGTAGTGTCGTCGTGCCGATGTTATTCATTGTAATATCGGAGACCTTGTATTCATATCCGTGTAATAATAGAAAGCTGGTTTGTTCTATGCTAAGCAGTGCCATATTCCAGAAGACCTCACCTCGATCTCTGGGTTGGAATACGGGGCGTTCCGGTTTCTCTGAGCTAGGGTGCCACATAGGTGCAGTAGGTTGAGGGGCAATTAATTGTAGTTCCGGACGAGGTGAAGATACCCCGAACAAAGCCCTCAAAGGATTTTTTCCATAGTAGCAGGTGACAATAAATTTCAGCACACTATATGAATGTTTCCTTACCAAATTCCACTTACCAAAGGTGCTTCACTCCCCGGCAACGGTGCCAGAAAATAGCCTTGATGAGCCACAAGTATAGGGGATCAATTGTAGCTCTTTTAGATAAGTAAGAGTATCGAACCCAATGAGAGCAGAAGGAAATGCCAAGTAATTTTCAGTAAGGTAGTGTCTGCAAGTGCTGAAATTGTAAGTAGCGGAGTAGTTTGATAGCAAGATAATTTGTAACGAGCAAGTAACGATAGTAGTAACAAAAGTGCAGCAAGGTAGCCCAATCCTTTTGAGGCAAAGGACAGGCCAGAACGGTCTCTTATGATAAGCAAAGTGTTCTTGAGGGTACACGGGAATTTCATCTAGTCACTTTCATCATGTTGGTTTAATTCATGTTCGCTACTTTGATAATTTGATATGTGGGTGGACCGGTGCTTAGGTGTTGTTCTTACTAGAACAAACATCCTACTTATGATTAATCCTCCCGCAAGCATCCGCAACTACGAGAAAAGTATTAAGAATAAGTTCTAACCATGGCATTAAACTTTTGGGTCCAATCGGTCCCTTACGGAATAGCGCATAAACTGGGGTTTAAGATTCTGTCAGTCTCGCAACCCACCATCTATTTACTACTCCACAATGCATTCCCTTAGGCCCAAATATGGTGAAGTGTCATGTAGTCGACGTTCACATGACACCACTAAGGGAATCACAACATACATACCATCAAAATATTGAACACATATCAAATTCACATGATTACTTGCAACATGATTTATCCCGTGACCTCAAGAACGAAAGTAACTACTCACAAATAATAAACATGTTCATGATCAGAGGAGTATAAATATGCATAATGGATCTGAACATATAATCTTCCACCAAATAGACCATATGGTAATCAACTACAGGATGTAATCAACACTACTAGTCACCCCTAGCACCAATCTAAAGTTCCGGTAACAAGATTGAATACAAGAGATGAACTAGGGTTTGAGATGAGACCCGTGCTGGTGAAGATGTTGCTGGAGATTGCCCTCCCCAAGATGGGAGAGTTGTTGGTGATGATGATGACGATGATTTCCCCCTCCGGGAGGGAAGTTCCCCCAGCAGAATCGCTCTGCCGGAGGGTAAAAGTGCTCCTGCCCAAGTTCCGCCTCGAGACGGCGACGCTCCACCCTGAAAGTCTTCTCCTTATTTTTTCTAGGTAAAAATGACTTATATACCAGAAGATGGGCACAGGAGGTGGGCCGAGGGGGCTAGAACCCACCAGGGCGCGCCTGGCTGCCTGGCTCGCCCAGGTGGGTTGTGCCCACCTGGTGGCCCCCCTCTGGTACTTATTGGCTCCAATAATTCTTAAATATTCCATAAGAAATCTCCGTGAAGTTTCAGCTTGTTTGGAGTTGTGCAGAATAGGTAGCCCGACGTTAGCTTTTTTAGGTCCAGATTTTGAGCAGCCGGAATTCTCCCTCTTGATGTGTACCTTGCAAATTATGAGAGAGAAGGCATTAGAATTACTCCAAAAAGCATTATTATGGATAAAAACACTATAAATAATAGTAAGAAAACATGATGCAAAATGGACGTATCAGGTACTGCGGCGGAAGTAGGTCTTGTCCCTTAATACGACATCAATCTTGATTTTGCCGATTGGAGAGCAGGAAAGCCCAGGGACAATGCCATGGAAAACGGTTCGACTGGGATGGAGTTGCTTCTCTTTGATGCCCAGCTTCTCCATGGTGTCTCGGTAGAGGATGTTGATGCCGCTGCCGCCATCTACCTGCACTCGGGAGAAGTGACAAGCCCGCCTCTGCGTTGAGAAGGTGGAATCCAGTAACATTGCATGAGCACCCGGCGCTGACATCACGGTCGGATGGTCATCACGGCTCCAGGTGATGGGCCTCTCGAACCAGTGCATAAATTGGGGGACCTCTGAAACAACAGCGTTCACCTCGCGGTGGTGCTGACGACTGTTGTGCTTGTCATTGGCTTCACTGGTGAAGATGATGTAAGTGGCGTTCTCGTTAGGGAACTCATCTTGGAGCATGCCGACTGGGCGGTGCGCCAGCTGCTGAGTAGCCAGAGCGGCCGGGCCGGCTGGTGGAGGCGGCAAGCCCTCACACTTGGCGATTCGAGTGAGCCAGCTGCATTTCTGGGTAGTGTGGTTGGACGGCTTCACGCCGCTTTGGAACTTGCACGGGGCTTCGAGGGCTTGCTTGAAGGAGAAGGCAGGCAGCCAGGCACCCTTGCCACCCTTCTGGCGCATGGGGCCGGGTTGCCTAGCCGGCTACTGATCCTTAATAGTGGCCACTTGCCGGTTGTTGGAAGCTGGCTGCTGGGCCTTGCGCTTGTTGTCATTCGGCTCTTGGCGCCGGTTGGTGTCACTAGGACCTCGTCCAAGGTAGCTGGCTCATCGCACAGAAGCTTGCGCTTGAGCAGAGTGCCCTCTCTACACCCGGCGGTGAAGTACTCGATGGCCTGCACATCATGCACCCCTTCGTAGGAGTTGCGCAGCTCGGCCCAGCATGTCAGGTAATCGCGGGTGGACTCATATGGACCCTGAACGCACATGGAGAGCTGGTGAGGCTTGGGGGGCGCTTGTAGGTGCTGGTGAAGTTGTAGACGAAGACATCTGCGAAGTCCAACAAGCTATTAACGCTGTAGGGTTTGAGGTTGTTTAGTCATGTCCGGGCTATGCCCTGGAGCACGAGCGGAACATACTTCACGGTAACACGCTTGTTGCCGCTTGCTATGGTGACTGTCGTGGTGTAATCCTTCAGCCAGTCCCCCGGCTTCATGGAGCCTGTGTATTTGGGGGTGTCGTGAGAGAGCGTGAACCCTTTGGGGAAGGGCTCATCATGGATGCAGGGGCCGAAGCAGGCCGGGCTGACTGTGTCCTCCTCCTTGACCGCTAGGGACCGAGCCAGCCGCTCGATCTGGTGGCGTGCATCATTCTCGCCGACTCCTTTGCGGGGGCCTAGCCGGCCGCCCAGAGTTGGGTGATCCATCGGCGCTGGAGAGGCCAACCTCTCCCTTCCTGGGGGAGGTGGACGCTCCTCCTGCTGGCGCCGGCCCTCCACTCTCGGAGGATCCTGTCGGCTATGAACAACCATCTGGCGAGTGTGCCGGCTGCGGCTAGCAGCCGCCTCCGGGTTCAGCTGCACGCGGCCTCCGCTACATGGGAACCGGGAGGTCGCTCCATGCTCTGTCACATCCCTAGCTTCTGGTAATGCACTAGGCTAGACCTCATGTGTGCATCATGTTTAAATTCTGAAATTTGAACTGAGGGAATTTTGGAAGCCTCAAAAACTTAAATAAAAGAGGGGCAAAAACCCTAGAAATCTCATTCATTGTTCCAAAATGCTCTTCTTAAATGTTTGATAATTTTTGGCAAGGGTTCTGGTCCCAACCAAAATATTGAACATTTTTAAGGATTTATTTTTGGGACTTTGGATTTAATTCATTAGCTATTTGAATTTGAGTTATATTCATATAATTAGAATATAATTTCAAATACCCCTGAAATATTTTATAAGCTTTTGGAAAAGTCCATCTAGCAATATAAAATATTCAGAGGAGTTTTTGGCATTGTTTGAATTATTTTAAATTCAAAACAGTGGCAAAATAAATTAAATAAAACAAAACAGAAGAAGGAAAAAATAAAACAGAGCAGAAAACCTACCTGGGCCACTTACC
>NC_057812.1:692241007-692247350 GCF_018294505.1 Triticum aestivum
CAGAGCTCCGCTCTTCCGCCCTCGTCCTCCTCATCGTCTCACGCGACCAGAAGGGCCCCGAGCAGCCGCCATCAACATCGTCTTCAAGCTTCGGCCCCGGCGCCCTTCTCCGTCAATTCGGCCACTCCGGCGCGCCCCCGAGCCCACTAACCCTCCCTACAGCTCCGCGGTGAGCCTCCGTGCAGAACCCCTCTCTTTCCCCTCGCGTTTGCGAGCTCTAGGCCATAGCTCCGCCGCGGCCGAACTCCGGCCGCCGCTGACCTCGTCGCCGCCGTCACTGCAGCCACTGGAGCTCCCACCCGAGTGCACCATCGTGCTCAGAACGTTTCCACGAGCCCGTTGCCTGCCGCAGCTCGCCCTCTCGCGCTCCCTAGTGGTCGCCCGTGTCTTACCCGAGCTCCGGCGGCCGCAACCGAGCTCGCCATCGTCAGCTCCGGCCTCCCCACGACCTAGCAACCGCACTGCTCGACGCGCGGGAGCAAGGCTCTCCAACGAGCCCAAGCACGGCCTCGTCCATGCCCTGTAGCATGTTTCCGACGGTCGCCACCGTCCCGGACCTCGCCGGCGTCGAGACGCCGGTGGGGTTGACCCACTTGACCACGGCGGAACCCCCCCTGGGTCGATGACAGGTGGGGCCAGCCCCTGTTAATTAGTTTAGGTGTTAGATTAGTTAACACTAATTAAGTTAGTTAATTATTTAAGCCACTGACATGTGGGCCCAGCCCTGCTGACATTTTCGTTAGTATTAGTTTAACCCTAATCAACCCGGTTAACTAACCTGTGTCACTGACGTGTGGACCCCACACGTCAGGTTTGACCAGCGGCAGCGTCTGTTGACCTGCTGACATCACGGTGACGCGCTGCTGACGCAGTAAATGTTTCTGGAATTTAGATAATTCTTAAATGATTTATTAAATCCAGAAAATGCCTAAAACTTCTAAAATTCATAGAAATTCAACCGTAGCTCCAAATTAAATAATTTATATATGAAAAATTATCAGAAAAATTCAAGGAATCCATCTGTACCATTTTCATGCATGTTAGAACAACTTATCACTACTGTTTAGGACAAATGAAGTGAATGACATTTAAATAACCACATATGGAGTTTGAATTTGAATCTTGGATTCAAACCAACTTCATTTAATCTGGTTTTAGATGCATTAGCCCAAAACACATTCATTTTGCCATGTCATGATCATGCATCATATTGTGCATTGCATTGACTGTGTTCCCTTCTGTGTTGTCGGTATTTGTCCCCTCGCGATAGACGTGATACCGATGATGTGATCGTCGACACTGATGAAGACTCAATGTTATCTTCAGAAGTGCCAGGCAAGCAAAACCCCCTTGTTCATTCCGATAAAATCCCACTCTCTCGCCCCTGCTCTCTTTTGCTGCATTAGGACAACAACGACATCTTTGTTACTTGCTGCGGTAGCTGAACCCCTTTATCCTTTGCATGACCTGTCATTGCCACAGTAAATAGATGAAACCCACTAGCATGAGTAGGAGTTGTTTGAGCCCTGATGTGCCTACTCATTCATGCTTGTTCTCATGCCTGCTACTGCTTAGAGTTGAGTCAGGTCTGATTCATCGGGGATGAATCAGAGGTGTGTGAACATGTCCTACTGTGTGTGAGCTAAGTGTGTGAACACGATTTGGTAAAGGTAGCGGTGAGAGGCCATGTAGGAGTACATGGTGGGTTGTCTCATTGCAGCCGTCCTCAGGAACTGAGTTCTGTGCCTATGATCCATGAACAGCTACTACCACACATTGGGATCCTTAATTGACTCTCTCGACTTATTAATCAACATGATCTCTGTCCAGGAGTTGCAACTAGTTTCTGGTGTTTGTAGGTAGTGTTAGTAGTCTACCAAGTGGCACCCGGTACAGGTGGGCTTGGGACAGACTAGGCACAGTGGCCCGGTGTACCAAGTGGCACCCGGTTGGTGGGCTTGGGAACCCTGCACACATCGTTTGGGGCCGTAAGCGACACCCCGGCCGGATCTCCTTGCGGATGGAACCCGAATAGGCGATAAACCTGGACTAGAGACTTGTTCGGTTAGTCAGGTCGTGGCCGACTCCCTCGCCCGGCTTCCGCTTGAAGGTTGCCGAGGTACATGACGTGTACAGGGCGATAAGTGGCGAAAGCGTGTGTGAAGAAGTACACCCCTGCAGGGTTAACATCATCTATTCGAATAGCCGGATTCCTCGGATATGGAAACTTGGACCCCTTGCATAGTTCATAGACAAGTGAAAGTGGATACTCTAAAATGCGCAAGATAAGCGTGAGTGCTATGGATGGCGTTCTCGTAGGGAGACGAGAGCGGATCCATAGTGGTGTATTGGTTGGTGAATATGTGGACTCGTGTGCGCCACCTCAAAAGAGTTACTTGCAGTCGTAGTTCAGGTTAGCCACCGAGTCAAAGCTGGCTTGCTGCAGTTAAACTCCACCACCCCCTTGTTGATAATGATGCATATGTAGTTAGTTCTGATGTAAGTCTTGCTGGGTACATTTGTACTCACGTTTGCCTATTTTATGTTTTTGCAGAGAGACTTCAGTCTCACTAGTAGTTCCGCTTGGACTTCGATGTTTAGCTTGTTACCTCAGCTACGATCTTGTGCCCTCGGCATGATCTGATAGATAGTCAGGCTTTTCAGCCTTTTCCATTTATAGATGTCTGTACCCATACATGATAGCTTCCGCTTGTGCTTTGACTTGTATGCTCTGAGTGCTGGGTCATGAGACCCATGTTTGTAATATCTCGCTCCTCGGAGCCTATTGATTAAATACTTGAGTTGTAGAGTCATGTTGTGATGCCATGTTGTTTCTGCACATATCGAGCATATTGTGTGTATGTTGTTGAAATGCTTGGTATGTGTGGGATCTGACTATCTAGTTGTTTATCCTTAGTAGCCTCTCTTACCGGGAAATGTCTCCTAGTGTTTCCACTGAGCCATGGTAGCTTGCTACTGCTCCGGAACACTTAGGCTGGCCGGCATGTGTCCTTCTTCGTTCCTGTGTCTATCCCTTCGGGGAAATGTCACGCGATGAATACCGGAGTCCTGTTAGCCCGCTACAGCCCGGTTCACCGGAGTCCTGCTAGCCCAGTGCTACAGCCTGGATTCACTCGCTGATGACCGACACGTTCGATGCTGGGTCATGGATGCCTGTCCCTGTAAGTCTATGCCACTTTGGGTTTACGACTAGCCATGTCAGCCTGGGCTCCTTATCATATGGATGCTAGCGACACTGTCATATACGTGTGCCAAAAGGCGCAAACGGTCCCGGGTTAAGGTAAGGCGACACCCGTGGGAATACCGTGCATGAGGCCGCAAAGTGATATGAGGTGTTACATGCTAGATCGATGTGGCATTGAGTTGGGGTCCTGACAGCGTTGGTATCAGAGCTTGACTGCCTGTAGGATTAGCAAGCCAAACTGGTCGAAGTTGAGTCTAGAAATTCTTTAGTTATATAAGGGAATTGATTGTGGGATGGAACGTAAGGCTCTTTTTACTCCTTATACCTTATGCCTTCTGATCTGAGTCATCTTATCTTTCCTGCGGGGATTAAGAACTAGGCTATCTTTTCTTTCTATCAGGATCACGTGTTACTAATCCGTAGACTTATAGATTGTTGGACTTAAGCCTCGTTTCAGTTCCTAGTACTTCCGTATGTTAATTGTTGATCTCGAAACCTTGATATTGTGCTTCTGAGTGGTTATGCCACCATTTTTGTGAATGTCTCAAATCTTTTCTGAGCATTTACAGCCGTTATGCTGTCCGAGTCATTCCAGGTTTCTAAATAGTCTGATGCATTTGCAAAATCCTTTCCCTCTGGTTTCGATGTTCCTTTATGCCAGCTCAATCACACTAATTGTTGAGTTGAGGTATTCTATTGCCTTGACATTATGTTGGAGTTACTATTATGACCCTAGGTGTCTCAGGGGATCATCTAGTAGTCTAGCCATGATTTATGTTCCAGTGTGATGACTCTGGCCGTCATTATTGAAAGCATCCCGTGATGCCATTTAGTAGTAGGTATTCTATCCCTGGGTTTTGAACCCGAGATTCACCCTACTTGCTTCATGTTGATAGTTTTGCTCGTTCCTTTAGGTTATTAGTAACCTTTGCATTAGTCCTCGATGTTCGTGGTATTCGTTTCTTCCAAATACTATGAACTGCTTATGGCAGATATCCTCGCTGATGGTTCCCAACCAGAACTCGGTAGTGTTTTATTGTAAGACTGCCCTGTGGGCATGCTTGTCTGGAACAACGTGTTCACATGTTTGTAGTAGAACTAGCTCATGTTTTGGAGCTTGCTATCGTAGTTCATTCCCCGAGAATCTCGCAATGTCATCTCGTCGATTTGTGTTGCAAACTTTCGTTTTCTTCCTAGACTCGATGAGTCTGGAATATCCTAACACCAACCAGATCTGAATCTCAGGCGGATATGATGGTTGGAACATTTCCCAAGAACTATAATATTGGTCCCTCGATAACCGGTAAAGTGGATGTTGTGGCCAACACACCCAGCCGGGAGACCTAATATTGTAGTATCTTGATTGGAGAAGTTGGCCACCTCCCCATAAGGATTTCGTAGGATTTACCTCCGTAACTGTTCCTTATGGATTCTATTGCTCCCGAAGTCCGACCTTTTTACTTGATGTTCTAGTTATCAAACCATATCTATGAATGGGTTAACACTAGCACGTCAAGGAGAACATTAGAAGCGGAGTGCTAAATGTCTCTCGGTCGATCATCCAGATCTTGTTTCCTTGGCCTCGCTAGGGTGAAATCTGAGTTGATGTTATCTTTCTATGCATCTGCATCGTCCATCGTTGTTCATCATGGTGGTATGTTGTGTTGCCAGGATCCTTGACACAGATGTTGGTAAAACCTTGATGAATATGGAAATGCTCAAGTTCTTGAGAGCACGCACAAGCGCTAGGTGTTATCATCGGCACTAACTGGGTTTGCTCTCAGTTTCCTCGGCAATGCTATGATCTTTTCAAACAGTGAATTCACTCACTGTTGTTGGGTTCTTCCACAGTTACCAGAATCATTCCCATCATTTGCATTTTGTTCCCAGCTTGCACCACCAATGTGCCATTCTACCATGGGTCTCATCCATTTCTGGTGATAAGCAAATTCATCCATTACGTTGTCTTCAACTAGGTAATCCACATCATTCAAGTCCGAGTATGCCATTCTACCGACCCCCGCCAATCGATTGCTGTGATTTGCCTTAGGCTGATATAGAGAGTCTCAATGATCTCTATATCAAAGGTAATTCTTTTTGCCACTTAAGGTGATATGTCTTCGAGTCACCTTCCCTAAGATGCATCATTATGGTGTCATGTCAACTTAACCCCTCGCTACGTTGACAATCGTTTACCACCTTCTTAAGTGTGGAATTATTGTCCACCTAGTGAACCTTCGTCATCCGTTTCTTTCCACCCCTCTTGATGTGTATCTCGTGTCTCAACCCGAGAGATGGTTCTAAGTCTCATTCCGTGAGTTAATCCTGAGTTGTTCGACCTTCGAGAAGACCGATCCTTCTAGAGTTTTCCTTTCCTCTTCTTGTCATGATTAGCTGAAGTTCTCAGAGCAAGACGATAAGACAAAGATGGTGTTCAAATCAACGTTCATTTGAAGTGCAACCTGGATCGTGAAGATTGTACTAGTTTGCGTTTTTCCTTCATCTTACCCTACGCCTGAATCTCGAGACGAGATTCTTGTTTAGTGGGGGTGAGTTGTCACATCCCTAGCTTCTGGTAATGCACTAGGCTAGACCTCATGTGTGCATCATGTTTAAATTCTGAAATTTGAACTGAGGGAATTTTGGAAGCCTCAAAAACTTAAATAAAAGAGGGGCAAAAACCCTAGAAATCTCATTCATTGTTCCAAAATGCTCTTCTTAAATGTTTGATAATTTTTGGCAAGGGTTCTGGTCCCAACCAAAATATTGAACATTTTTAAGGATTTATTTTTGGGACTTTGGATTTAATTCATTAGCTATTTGAATTTGAGTTATATTCATATAACTAGAATATAATTTCAAATACCCCTGAAATATTTTATAAGCTTTTGGAAAAGTCCATCTAGCAATATAAAATATTCAGAGGAGTTTTTGGCATTGTTTGAATTATTTTAAATTCAAAACAGTGGCAAAATAAATTAAATAAAACAAAACAGAAGAAGGAAAAAATAAAACAGAGCAGAAAACCTACCTGGGCCACTTACCCGCAGCCTACCTGGCGCCACCAACCGGCCCAGCCGGCCCAGCCCGCCACCGTTACTCCCCCCCCTGTCGTCTTCCTCTTGCCAGTGGGAGCAG
>NC_057812.1:692247814-692322440 GCF_018294505.1 Triticum aestivum
TCCTCTGTTTCCCCTCCCGCGACCGAATGGAGGCCGTCGCCGCCGACCAGCGCTCGCGCGGCCACAGCCACCGTCTCGCCTCCCCGACGCCTCCCAGAGCTCCGCTCTTCCGCCCTCGTCCTCCTCATCGTCTCACGCGACCAGAAGGGCCCCGAGCAGCCGCCATCAACATCGTCTTCAAGCTTCGGCCCCGGCGCCCTTCTCCGTCAATTCGGCCACTCCGGCGCGCCCCCGAGCCCACTAACCCTCCCTACAGCTCCGCGGTGAGCCTCCGTGCAGAACCCCTCTCTTTCCCCTCGCGTTTGCGAGCTCTAGGCCATAGCTCCGCCACGGCCGAACTCCGGCCGCCGCTGACCTCGTCGCCGCCGTCACTGCAGCCACTGGAGCTCCCACCCGAGTGCACCATCGTGCTCAGAACGTTTCCACGAGCCCGTTGCCTGCTGCAGCTCGCCCTCTCGCGCTCCCTAGTGGTCGCCCGTGTCTTACCCGAGCTCCGGCGGCCGCAACCGAGCTCGCCGTCGTCAGCTCTGGCCTCCCCACGACCTAGCAACTGCACCGCTCGACGCGCGGGAGGAAGGGCTCTCCAACGAGCCCAAGCACGGCCTCGTCCGTGCCATGTAGCATGTTTCCGACGGTCGCCACCGTCCCGGACCTCGCCGGCGTCGAGACGCCGGTGGGGTTGACCCACTTGACCACGGCGGAACCCCCCCTGGGTCGATGACAGGTGGGGCCAGCCCCTGTTAATTAGTTTAGGTGTTAGATTAGTTAACACTAATTAAGTTAGTTAATTATTTAAGCCACTGACATGTGGGCCCAGCCCTGCTGACATTTTCGTTAGTATTAGTTTAACCCTAATCAACCCGGTTAACTAACCTGTGTCACTGACGTGTGGACCCCACACGTCAGGTTTGACCAGCAGCAGCGTCTATTGACCTGCTGACATCACGGTGACGCATTGCTGACGCAGTAAATGTTTCTGGAATTTAGATAATTCTTAAATGATTTATTAAATCCAGAAAATGCCTAAAACTTCTAAAATTCATAGAAATTCAACCGTAGCTCCAAATTAAATAATTTATATATGAAAAATTATCAGAAAAATTCAAGGAATCCATCTGTACCATTTTCATGCATGTTAGAACAACTTATCACTACTGTTTAGGACAAATGAAGTGAATGACATTTAAATAACCACATATGGAGTTTGAATTTGAATCTTGGTTTCAAACCAACTTCATTTAATCTGGTTTTAGATGCATTAGCCCAAAACACATTCATTTTGCCATGTCATGATCATGCATCATATTGTGCGTTGCATTGATTGTGTTCCCTTCTGTGTTGCCGGTATTTGTCCCCTCGCGATAGACGTGATACCGATGATGTGATCGTTGACACTGATGAAGACTCAATGTTATCTTCAGAAGTGCCAGGAAAGCAAAACCCCCTTGTTCATTCCGATAAAATCCCACTCTCTCGCCCCTGCTCTCTTTTACTACATTAGGACAACAACGACATCTTTGTTACTTGCTGCGGTAGCTGAACCCCTTTATCCTTTGCATGACCTGTCATTGCCACAGTAAATAGATGAAACCCACTAGCATGAGTAGGAGTTGTTTGAGCCCTGATGTGCCTACTCATTCATGCTTGTTCTCATGCCTGCTACTGCTTAGAGTTGAGTCAGGTCTGATTCATCGGGGATGAATCAGAGGTGTGTGAACATGTCCTACTGTGTGTGAGCTAAGTGTGTGAACACGATTTGGTAAAGGTAGCGGTGAGAGGCCATGTAGGAGTACATGGTGGGTTGTCTCATTGCAGCCGTCCTCAGGAACTGAGTTCTGTGCCTGTGATCCATGAACAACTACTACCACACATTGGGATCCTTAATTGACTCTCTCGACTTATTAATCAACATGATCTCTGTCCAGGAGTTGCAACTAGTTTCTGGTGTTTGTAGGTAGTGTTAGTAGTCTACCAAGTGGCACCCGGTACAGGTGGGCTTGGGACAGACTAGGCACAGTGGCCCGGTGTACCAAGTGGCACCCGGTTGGTGGGCTTGGGAACCCTGCACACATCGTTTGGGGCCGTAAGCGACACCCCGGCCGGATCTCCTTGCGGATGGAACCCGAATAGGCGATAAACCTGGACTAGAGACTTGTTCGGTTAGTCAGGTCGTGGCCGACTCCCTCGCCCTGCTTCCGCTTGAAGGTTGCCGAGGTACATGACGTGTACAGGGCGATAAGTGGCGAAAGCGTGTGTGAAGAAGTACACCCCTGCAGGGTTAACATCATCTATTCGAATAGCCGGATTCCTCGGATATGGAAACTTGGACCCCTTGCATAGTTCATAGACAAGTGAAAGTGGATACTCTAAAATGCGCAAGATAAGCGTGAGTGCTATGGATGGCGTTCTCGTAGGGAGACGGGAGCGGATCCATAGTGGTGTATTGGTTGGTGAATATGTGGACTCGTGTGCGCCACCTCAAAAGAGTTACTTGCAGTCGTAGTTCAGGTTAGCCACCGAGTCAAAGCTGGCTTGCTGCAGTTAAACTCCACCACCCCCTTGTTGATAATGATGCATATGTAGTTAGTTCTGATGTAAGTCTTGCTGGGTACATTTGTACTCACGTTTGCCTATTTTATGTTTTTGCAGAGAGACTTCAGTCTCACTAGTAGTTCCGCTTGGACTTCGACGTTTAGCTTGTTACCTCAGCTACGATCTTGTGCCCTCGGCAGGATCTAATAGATAGTCAGGCTTTTCAGCCTTTTCCATTTATAGATGTCTTTACCCAGACATGATAGCTTCCGCTTGTGCTTTGACTTGTATGCTCTGAGTGTTGGGTCATGAGACCCATGTTTGTAATATCTCGCTCCTTGGAGCCTATTGATTAAATACTTGAGTTGTAGAGTCATGTTGTGATGCCATGTTGTTTCTGCACATATCGAGCATATTGTGTGTATGTTGTTGAAATGCTTGGTATGTGTGGGATCTGACTATCTAGTTGTTTATCCTTAGTAGCCTCTCTTACCGGGAAATGTCTCCTAGTGTTTCCACTGAGCCATGGTAGCTTGCTACTGCTCCGGAACACTTAGGCTGGCCGGCATGTGTCCTTCTTCGTTCCCGTGTCTGTCCCTTCGGGGAAATGTCACGCGATGAATACCGGAGTCCTGTTAGCCCACTACAGCCCGGTTCACCGGAGTCCTGCTAGCCCAGTGCTACAGCCTGGATTCACTCGCTGATGACCGACACGTTCGATGCTGGGTCATGGATGCCTGTCCCTGTAAGTCTGTGCCACTTTGGGTTTACGACTAGCCATGTCAGCCCGGGCTCCTTATCATATGGATGCTAGCGACACTGTCATATACGTGTGCCAAAAGGCGCAAACGGTCCCGGGTTAAGGTAAGGCGACACCCGTGGGAATACCGTGCGTGAGGCCGCAAAGTGATATGAGGTGTTACATGCTAGATCGATGTGGCATTGAGTCGGGGTCCTGACATGCTCACGGCGGGGTGGATGGTTTTCGGCCTGCTTGCCGGCTGCCACCACGCGGTTGCGTGTGTTTTGCTGCGTGTTCGCAGCATTGACGAATTCCTGGAGGCGTGCCATCTGGCTGCGCCGCTCATCAGGTTATCCACTGGGGTCTTGTAGACCAGTCGTTTGACTCCCAGCTTGCTGGCTATGGCCGCGTCGCATTGCCGGATTGCACCGTCTCAGCTGGGCTCAGCCCCAGCCGGCGTGCTGCCCACTATCTGGTCGATCTCATGCTGGTTGGCTTCAACATGGTGCTTCATGGCCGCCATCTTGTTGGCTCTGTCGAGGAGCTTCACATGGAACTCTTCCAGTGTTGCTCCATAGACGTTGGTAGCGATGGGAGTGGCCAGGCCCTAGATTGCTGCTCGCAACAGGTCCTGGGCAGCCCCGCCAGAGTCCCCGCTGTGGCCAGTGACCATAACCTCCGCGATGATGCCGACATCGGCGTTGCCGGCGACAGGAGGGAGCGGATCATCGACAACCACCACGTCGCCAGGGAAGGCATCGATGGAGGCCGCGTCAGAATGGATGAGCTTCTCAAAGAGCTCGGTGAGGGAGTCGGTGGCTTGCGCATCGACGGCGGGCTCGTCAAAGAGGCCGAGCTCGCCGAAGAGGTCGACGAGGCAGCTCGCGAGGAAGGCAGCTCCTGCTTAGGTGATACGATGGTGCGGGCACAAGCTGGCGCGTCGGGCTGGCTGATCAGGTCGACCGCGGCGTGCTCAGCGGAGAGGATGAGGGTTACCGTCCAGAACATGTCTGCGGCCAATGATGCGTTAAGTCCCATGGTGGGCGCCAACTGTCGGGGTATTCTCGCGACAAATGCCAGGGGGTGGCTTATCATGGATGGGGCCAAGAGGACGTCGTCGGGCCCTGGAAGAGGGAGAGAGCACGAGGTCGATTGCACATGAGACGTACCTAGGTTCGGGGCTCTCCGAGGAAATAACACCCCTAGTCCTACTATGCGGGGTCTCCGCATGATGATTATGATCAAATGGTGTCTACGAGGTAGCTCCTTGAGCTGAATTGCTAGAGAAGGAAGAAGGGCGGAGCTACTACCTTGCTTCCCCTAGCTATGGTGTGTGTGAGTGGAGTAAGTGTTGAACCCTTTGCATGGGTGATCCTGGGGGGCTTATATAGGCCTGCCCCCAGGGGTACAATGGAAATACGACCGGCTGTAGGACCCGGATGTCAGTGTCTAGGGTCGTTGGGTTCTCCACCGGATGTTGGGGCCCGCCAGTTGGTGGGCCCCGCCGGTTGCCAAGAATCTGGCCGATAGGTAGGGCCCGCCGCCTGCAGGCCACGCTGATTGCCTTTTATGTAGCGTTGTACTTGATGACAGAGGCTATCGGTGTCAAAACCGGCAGATCTCGGGTAGGGGGTGCCGAACTGTGCGTCTAGGCGGATGGTAACAGGAGGCAGGGGACACAATGTTTTACCCAGTTTCGGGCCCTCTTGATGGAGGTAAAACCCTACGTCCTGCTTGATTAATATTGATGATATGGGTAGTAGAAGAGTAGATCTACCACGAGATCAAGGAGGCTAAACCCTAGAAGCTAGCCTATGGAATGATTGTTGTTCGTCCTACGGACTAAAACCCTCCGGTTTATATAGACACCGGAGAGGGCTAGGGTTACACAGAGTCGGTTACAATAGTAGGGGATCTACATATCCATATCGCCAAGCTTGCCTTCCACGCCAAGGAAAGTCCCTTCCGGACACGGGATGAAGTCTTCAATCTTGTATCTTCATAGTCCAGGAGTCTGGCCGAAGGTATAGTCCGGCTATCTGGACACCCCCTAATCCAGGACTCCCTCAGTAGCCCCTGAACCAGGCTTCAATGACGACGAGTCCAGCGCGCAGATTGTCTTCGGCATTGCAAGGCGAGTTCCTCCTCCAAGTACTTCATAGAAGATTTTGAACACAATGGTAGTGTCCGGCTCTGCAAAATAAGTTTCCACATATTGCCATAGAGAGAATAATATTTACACAAATCTAATCTGCTGACGTATTCCGTACCGTGACATCACACCACGGCCAAGTCTTTATTCGAATCGTTTTACTGTTCTACCTCAGCGCGTTTAGCGAGGCGGTTTCCTTGGCACGTCATGTCAAAGCAGAGATCGTGTCCCCTTATTCCGGGATTCTCATAAACACGGGTGTGGGTAACCCAACCGCGCCATTGATTACGGCGCTTGGGCGATAAGCGAGTTTTACCAGGCTGGTGGGGACGCATAGTCGCGTCCGCCCATATAAGGGGACAGGGATCCACCTTTTCATCCACGCCTTCTTCCTCCTTTGCCTATCCATTTCCGCGCACTCGAGCTCCAGCGCCCAAGTCCGCACACCCCACCTCAACCTTCTGCAGCCATGTCCGGAGCGGGAGGCAAGAGGATGGTCTCCTCCGCCACAGAGGGACTCATAAAAAACTAAGGAAGGCCGGATACTTGTCTAACGACATTGCGCACCGGCTTCCCAAAGAGGGGCAGCTCATCCCCACCCCTAGGCCCCACGAGAGGGTGGTGTTCCTTCCCCATTTTCTCCGCAGACTGGGCTTCCCTCTCCACCCATTTGTCCGGGGGGTCATGTTCTACTATGGCCTGGATTTCCACGATCTGGCCCGGAACTTTGTCCTCAACATCTCGGCGTTTATCGTCGTGTGCGAGGCTTTCCTCCACATCCGCCCCCATTTCGGCATATGGCTCAAGACTTTCAATGTCAAGCCGAAGGTGGTGCATGGCACCCAGCTGGAGTGCGGAGGCGCCATGGTGGGCAAGATGCCCAACGTCTTATGGCTCGAGGGCTCCTTCGTGGAGACCCTAAAGGGGTGGCAATCGGGGTGGTTTTACATCACCGAGCCACGCGACACTGAATGGGTCGCAGCCCCCGAGTTCCGATCTGGACCCCCTACGCGGCTCACCTCCTGAAAAGAGACGGGCCTATCATGGGGTAAACAAGGAGAGCTGACCGGACTTCAAACATGCGTCCAAACCCTGGTGGACAAGAAGCTCAAACTTGTCAACGTAGTCCAGGTTATGCTCATCCGGCGGATCCTCCCATGTCAACAACGAGTTGTCAACCTGTGGGAGTTCGACCCAGCGAGGCACCGAACTCTGAGCAGGCTCTTCGACACGACGTACGAAGGTGCCTGAAAGGGGCTTTTCAAGGGCGGCGAGGCCCCCGCATCCGCTACCAAGGATCGCGGATTCAGCACGCAGCGTCACGCTCATGCGGTAAGCTGTTTTTACCTTTTACAGGGTATTAGTTTTTCATGGTTAGACTCCATGCGGGATCTAAGCTCCCTTACCTTTGACAGGATTGGCAGGAGACGTCTGGACAGATCAACTGTCCGGCTCCTTTGCCCGAAGGCCCAGCGGACGCTCGCTTGGCGAAGCTGCTGGTTCCGGCACCCTATGTGGTGCCGCAGAAGAAGGCCAAGAAGAAGGCCACGGGGACTCGAAAGAGTGCCCGGCGCCATGAGGTGTCGGATTCATCATCCGATGACTCCAAGGCGCACTCCTCCCATGGAGACGAGCAGGAGGAAGAAGAGGCCTCTCCCCCTCTAGCGGGGGGAGGGAAGAAAAGGAAGGCCGCCCCAACTGGGGAGGCTAAAGGGTCCATGAAGGGGAAGACCCCTCCTCCGGACTACCCCACCAACGCCGACGACGCGAAGAGGAGTGGCCGCACAGGGCCAAGCCCCTAGCGAGATCGTAAGTATCCGGATACTAGAATGATTCATAGTATTCCCCCATTGCACAGCTTTTCCTTATGTCGAACATGTCTATGCAGTCCGCCCCAGGCCGGGCTCGACGAGTCGTCGAGCGGCTCCCTGGATTCGTCGGATGTGAATTCGCTTCCGGCGGCTACCTCCCCCCGCCCTACGGACGACGCCGAGGTGGCGTCCCAGCAGGTTCCAAGCCAGGAGGAGGTGGTCCTAGAGGCGCCGCAAGGAGACCTCCCAGACTCCAGGCATGAACGGGATAGAACCCCCAAGGGCTCTAAGTCCGGCTTTGGGCCGGACACCACGCTGGAACCTTCAGCGGTTCCGGACTCCGGTAGGCAGCCTCCTTCCAAGAGGAGCAAGCCTACCGAGCCGGTGACCTCCATCGAACCGGAGGCACTGGACAATTTGCTGGAGGTGCTTAACGGCGCCTCCATCGACGAGGAGCACCGCACTATTATAAGTGCGGTGATCTAGAAGGTTCAGTCCGCCAAGAGCGGACTGACTGAAGCCTGTGCCAGCCATCTAACAGGCTTTAAGGTAAGTAAAGAATATGTAAAAATAATACCGCATAGACAGTAGCCCCTGATGCTCTATTCGATGTTCGGAAAGAAAAGCTGAATAGAGGATCTAATAACATTCACAGGAGTCTAACATAATCAAGTCAATATGCGTATGTAGGCTTCGCTGCTGGCCTCCGGCGCACAGACTGTGGAGGTGGACACGCTGAAGCAAAACCTCGCGCGGTCCGAGAACGAGCTCGACCATCCCAACAGGCAACTCGAGGAGAAGGTAAGAAATACCTTATTTAAATATGGGAAAGGTGCAATAGCAAAAAGTGACAGGATTAACGTGGCTATTGTAGGGGGCACAACTAAGGTGGCGACCCTTAAGCAAGCGCTGGCTTAGGCCGAGAAGAGGGCGGCCACGGAGCGCACCGAGCGGGAGAAGCATGAGACGCAGGTTGGCAAGGTGCGGCAATAGCTCCAGGCTCTCATGAAAAAAAATGAGAGTTTGGAGCTTGACTCGAAGACGCGAGAGTCTGAGCTCGCGTCGGCCATTGAAGATGACAAGTCTACCAAGGCCGAAGCCCAGAAGGACCTCCAGGAGGTTGAGGCAATAAAAAAGATATTGGCGGGTAAGGGATTCTTTATGCAAAGCAAGCACGTAAAAGTGAATTACTTGTTACTTACCCGAATTCGGAGCTCTCCAGGAGCATTCACAGACTTGCCCCATAGTGTGTCGGATGCTGCCGCCTTCTACCGAGCCGAGGAGGGAAGTTCGACAGAGAAGGTGTTCTGGCCTCAGTATGCTGAGGCCGAACACCTGGTGCCCTTAAGCGACCAGCTGAAACAGCTGGTCGAGCTCCATGAGGTGGCCGAACAGGCCATGAAGGGCCTCATAGTCCGGCTGTGGCCTGGAGAGGCCATGCCTGGGAGCTACTTCGGGCTGGTGAGGCGGCTGGTGGAGGCCTGTCCAAGGCTCGAAGTCATCAAGCGCTCCGTATGCCTCGGGGGTGCCCGTAGGGCGCTTGACCGTGCGAAGGTGCACTGGGGCAAGCTAGATGCTGAGAAGCTTGTGAAGGACAGGCCACCACCGGGCAAGGATCATCACAAGCCCGAGATGTATTATGAGGGCGTTCTGAAGGGTCCCGCCTTATGGCAGATGAATGTTCCAGGGATGTAATTTTTGAGTAAACTCGCTCGTTTTGTCCTGTGCGCTGAAAACTTGTTCATGTGCGCTAAGAAATGCTTTTTGAATTTAAAATATTACCTTCTGTGCGGCCATTTATCAAATTTTAGAGATGGCGAGTCGTCGGCTTCTGCCCCCATGCCACGAGTGCTGGGGTGTTCGGGATAAACATCAGCGCTCTTTTTCCCATTCTTGGGTCCTTCGAGGGAGGCGCTCAACACAACGAACAAGGAAAACGAACTATAATGCTTGAACACTCTCACTTAGCCATAGAATTCCATAATTTTAAATTTCGGCGAAGCCCCTAGTGCTCGGAAGACCATGTTCGGGGCGCTATCCACGCCTAGGCCGGACAAAGCCGACTCCTCGCTCTAAGCGGAATAACTCTTTAGGGACTCGAAATCCTCTCGAACAGCGACCAGCTCGCACCTCATCATGACAGTCAGTTTTAGCTTTCTCTACAGAGGTGCTTAGCCCAGCTCAACTGGGGCACAATCGCAGTAGTTCTCCTAGTGCTACCTTAGCCGATATAACGGAATGTAAGGTACCAAAACATAGGAGCCCGGCAAACCCAACTATTGACCAAAGACATGATTCGGAGCCGATGCATATAATGCTATAAGTTTGGGGTGCCGCACTTGTGAAAGTGTTCGGACTTCTCACGCCGTATTGTGGGGTACTTAAGCCCCTGGCATATTGGCCGTACCAAAGTGTACGGGTGCAACATGTCATTAATGAACATATATTTGTAAAAAAGAGTAATGGAATAATAGACGGAAGCTATGCATTGTTTATTAAAAAAGGCTGCGATCAAAGCAGAATGATACAAATACTGCAATAAGCAAAAGATGGGACTATTTAACATGTCCTTTCTAGGGGCAAGCTGCGGAATGTTATGTGAAACAGGTATACTGCTCGTTATAGAGACCACCTTAGAGTTCCATGGTGCGGCGTAGTTTTCTGCTTCCCTGGTTGTAGCGTTTGTGCGGCAATTGTACTGCCGGGCAAGCCTTCCGAAGAATGGAGTCCTGAAAATAAGAGAAAATTAAGAAATCGGCAGCCCCTAGTGCGGTTTAAGCCGCGTTTCGGGCATGCCGTGATGGTGTCCCTCCCCGTGTGCCCATGGTATTTCAGAGCATAATTATGTACGAGCAACACTGGTTTCGCAAGTTCGCGAGGCCTGGGATTGGGGCCGCATTGCTACGCTTGCTCTAAACGTGCCAGGCGGTCTTGTTGTGGGTTACTCCGGGCGCGCTTGACACTGTCTAGACGTTTAATGGTTGTACTGGAGAATTGCCTTGAGAGGCTGCTTTGTACTTCCGCTATGATAGCCGCCGTATGCTCCTCCGTTCGGAGAAAGCGTTCGGTGTTTCCATTGACCGTGATGACGCCTCGAGGGCCTGGCATCTTGAGCTTGAGGTATGCATAGTGCGGCACCGCATTGAACTTGGCAAATGCGGTTCGCCCGAGCGGTGCATGGTAGCCACTGCGGAACGGGACTATGTCGAAGATTAACTCCTCGCTTTCGGAAATTATCCGAAGATCCGAAGACCACTTCAAGTGTAACTGAGCCTGTACAGTTGGCCTCTACACCTGGTATGACGCCTTTGAAGGTCCTTCTAGCGGGTTTAATCCTCGAGGGATCGATGCCCATTTTCCGCATTGTATCATGGTAAAGCAGGTTCAGGCTGCCGCCGCCGTCCATAAGGACTCTAGTGAGGTAAAATCCGTCAATAATTGGGTCTAGAACCAATGCGGCGAATCTGCCATGACGGATGCTAGTGGGGTGGTCCCTTCGATCAAAAGTGATCGGGCAGGAAGACCATGGGTTGAACTTTGGGGCGACTGGCTCTATCGCGTATACATCCCTTAGCGCACGCTTCCGCTCCCTTTTGGGGACGTGGGTTGCGTATATCATGTTCACCGTCCGCACTTGTGGGGGAAAACCTTTCTGTCCACTATTGTTCGGCGGTCGGGGCTCCTCCTCGTCATCGCTATGCAGCCCCTTGTCTCTGCTTTCGGCATTTAACTTGCCTGCCTGCTTGAACACCCAACAATCCCTGTTGGTGTGATTGGCTGGTTTTTCGGGGGTGCCATGTATCTGGCATGAGCGGTCGAGTATTTGGTCCAAACTGGACGGTCCCGGAGTATTTCTTATGAATGGCTTTTTCCAATAACCGGGTTTAGAGCCTATGAATCCGGCTTTAACTCTCGTATCCTCAGCATTGTCGTCGTTAATGCGGCTCTTTTGCTTGTTGCGATGTGACCTGCCACTGTTGTCCTTGGTATCCGAATTTCCAGGGCTCTTGGTCATGTTATTGCTGCGAGCTAGCCAGCTATCTTCTCCCGCGCAAAAGCGGGTCATAAGTGTCGTGAGGGCTGCCATAGATTTCGGCTTTTCCTGTCCTAGGTGCCGTGCAAGCCACTCGTCACGGATGTTATGATTGAAGGCTGCTAGGGCCTTTGCGTCCGGACAGTCGACGATTTGATTTTTCTTGGTTAGGAACCATGTCCAGAATTGTCTCGCCGATTCATCTGGCTGCTGAATTATGTGGCTAAGGTCATCGGCGTCTGGTGGTCGCACATAGGTGCCCTGGAAATTGTCGAGGAATGCGGCTTCCAGGTCCTCCCAACAACCAATTGATTCTGCTGGCAAGCTGTTAAGCCAATGCCGAGCTGGTCCTTTAAGCTTGAGTGGGAGGTATTTGATGGCGTGTAGGTCATCACCGCGGGCCATGTGGATATGAAGGAGATAGTCCTCGATCCATACCGCAGGATCTATTGTGCCATCATATGATTTGATGTTCACGGGTTTGAAACCCTCAGGGATTTGATGATCCATTACTTCATCTATGAAGCATAGTGGGTGTGCGGCGCCTGTGTATTGTGCTATATCATGACGCAGCTCAAACGAGCTTTGTCTACTGTGTTCGGCCCGGCCGGATTGACTATATCCGGAGTGACGATTACCGTCTCGTGCCGTGGGGCGCCCACGCGATCCGTAGATCGATATTGTTTGCCTTGTCCTCCAATATATCTCGTAGGTCTGGTGCATATTCCCGTGCCTTCGTATTTTTTGAGTGGCGCCGGGGTGCGGCTTGAGTGGAGGGCCGAGAGGCCTCTCTGTCGCGGCCGCGGTGTGGCCGGTCGGCCGCATCGTGCGCTGGTGATGTAGGTTTAGGTGCTTCCTCCTCTAATTTGGGTAGCAACCTGCGCTTTGGGTAGCTCTTGGAGGGGCGTTCGAGTTTATACTCTTTGGCTGCAAGGACTTCAGTCCATCTGTCGGCTAGCAGATCTTGATCAGCTCTAAGCTGTTGCTATTTTTTCTTGATGCTGTTCGCCGTGGCCATAAGCCTGCGTTTGGAACGCTCTTGTTCGACGGGATCCTCCGGCACGACAAATTCATCGTCGTCGAGGCTTGCCTCGTCTTCGGAGGGAGGCTTATAATTATCATCCTCGACCTCTCTGTCTGCCGCTCTCTCATGAGGGTTGGCTTCTCCATCCTCCTGTGCGGAATCTTGCTCGAGGTGGTTGTCTTCGGCACTGTCTGGGGTGTTATTATATCCCGTGCCAGAATCACCATTTTTGCTTTGGCGGGATTTAGAGCGGCGCCGCTGACGCCGGCACTTAGGCTGCTTCTTGGAGGGGTCATCCTCCGCTGTTCCATCGCTATTGCATTCTTTTGGGGTGTCCACCATGTATATATCATACGACGAGGTGGCTTTCCAGTGCCCTATAGGCGCTGGTTCCTGATCGTCTCCTGCATCGGCGTCCATACCGTCGATGTCTTCCGAGTCGAAGTCGAGCATGTCGGTTAAATCATCGAAAGTGGCTACGAAGTGGGTGGTGGGTGGGCTTTGAATTTCTTCATCATCCACATCCCAACCTCGCTGACCATAGACCGGATAGGGCTCTCCTGATAAAGAGAGAGACTTTAGTGAATTTAGAATATCGCCGAAGGGCGAGTGCTGAAAGATGTCCGCGGCGGTGAACTCCATGATCGGCACCCAATTGGGTTTGATCAGTAGGGGCGCGGAGGGCTCGGAGTATGGAGAGGAGTCCGGCTCCTTGGAGTCACGGGCTTCGCAGAGAATAGGGCTGATGTTCGGCTCGATCGCCGTAGAGATTGCAGCCCCCGAGGCGGTGTCCAACCACCCATCCTCGATTGGCGCAGTCGGCTCCGAATTAAGGGTCGGAGCTGATGCGGGTGCGGCCTCCAGGGCACTGTTCGGCGGCAGAGCTAGATCATGCCCATCGTGACAGTACGGCACGCTCGGCTGCGGCTCGAATCCGTCGAAGATCAAGTCTCCGCGGAGGTCCGCTATGTAGTTTAAACTTCCAAATATGACCTAATGGCCAGGAAAATAGCTTTCGATCCGCTCCAGATGGCCAACCGAATTGGCCCGTAGTGCAAAGCCGCCGAATACGAAGATCTGTCCGGGGAGAAAGGTCTCACCCTGGATTGCATCATTGTTAATGATCGGAGAAGCCATCGGGCCTAAGAGTGATGACACAGAGGAACTCTCAATGAAAGCACCAATGTCGGTGTCAAAACCGGCGGATCTCGGGTAGGGGGTCCCGAACTGTGCGTCTAGGCGGATGGTAACAGGAGGCAGGGGACACAATGTTTTACCCAGGTTCGTGCCCTCTTGATGGAGGTAAAACCCTACGTCCTGCTTGATTAGTATTTATGATATGGGTAGTACAAGAGTAGATCTACCACGAGATCAAGGAGGCTAAACCATAGAAGCTAGCCTATGGTATGATTGTTGTTCGTCCTACAGACTAAAACCCTCCGGTTTATATAGACACCGGAGAGGGCTAGGGTTACACAGAGTCGGTTACAATGGTAGGAGATCTACATATCCGTATCGCCAAGCTTGCCTTCCACGCCAAGGAAAGTCCCTTCCGGACACGGGACGAAGTCTTCAATCTTGTATCTTCATAGTCCAGGAGTCCGGCCGAAGGTATAGTCCGGCTATCCGGACACCCCCTAATCCGGACACTGTAGCTTTACTCTGTTTTGTCGGAGTAATTCTGCGTGGACTCCGATGGGAGGGAAGGGCCGACTGCTGGAGGCTAGTCCGCCCCCGGAGCCGCCTTCTAGGAGCATGGCCCGCCGCCTGCGGGCCGTACTGACCGCCCGTCGTGGGAGCATGGCCCATGCTGACAAGGGCCATGTCATGAGCCGCATGGCTACAGTACCGCGCCTGGCAAGGAGGTGACCGCTTGGTCAGCTCACACATCAGCCATGCTCCTCTGGGATCAGGAGGATTGGGAGGCCCTATAGCCACGCTCCATCTTGTCGTAGTGGTTGGGTGCATATTTGAAGGGGAGGAAGGGCCGCCTGCTAGGAGCCGGCCTCCCCCAAAGCTGCCTTCTAAGTGGGCGTCGCCTTCTAGACGCCAGTGGTGACACACGAACACGTCACGTGTACCCTCGACGCCGAGGGTGATGCACCACAGCTCACGTCGAAGGAGACCCGACTGAGAGCGCGATACGCAAGACAGTCGACGGGTGCTTTGAGACCAAAAACCCTGCACTCCCAGGAGGGACCCTGTTAGGGAGTGCGGCGGCTATGGGCTGCCCTAGGTCGATTCACTCGCCCTAGAGCCTCAGAACTCGCGACTCTCAAACACTAAGAACAGCGAAGAACGAGAGAGAAATACGATGGAGAGATGAAATGTAGACTGAAAAAGTAGTATACTGGTTTGTTCGATTGTGTGTTGTTCAATCGGCTGTCACCCCCCAACATATATAAGAGGCGGCGGGACTTCCCGTTCAAGTAAAGGATTCATCTAGGCTTTCCTTACACGAAAAATTACATCAATTCACGTCCTAGAGTCCTAGTTCTATTCCAACTCGAATTCAGTCTGAATTTGGCCCAAACTCTATCTTCCTTCTTGCGTGGGCCATCGATTTTGCATATGAACTCTGATCAAGACGGGCCAAATATCAAATTTGTGCGCTTCGATGAGAGGAACAACTCTCGTGATGATCACTTCTCCAAACAAGGCCATCTTGAATACTTTATGAGGTCATCTTTACCTTCTAGTCGGACTCAGTCTTGCAGCTGACTGTACTGTACGAGTCTCGTAGTGAATTTGTAGGCTGTATACTACCTCACATGATGGCAACTCCAAAACCAAAGTTTACCATTTGGACGATCCGCACAACTCCCGTGTTGAAAACTTTTCCATTTGAGGTCATCTTGATAAACTTTCAGGCACATGTTCAGTTTCACTCGGATTTGAGCTCATCCACTCGGATATTAGAGTCTTTCACTCGGATCGTCCGACTAGGCCTTTTCACTCGGATGTTAGAATCTTTCACACGGATGACTATATTTTCACTTAGAAGACAATATCTTACTCGATCGGCAAGTTTTCATTCCGACGGTAATCCTTTCAGCCGGACTATTTTCACCTGGAGGAAAATTTCACTCGGATGATAATAAGTTCACTCGGACGGCAAACTTTCACTCGATCGGTACATTTTCACTCGGATGATAAGCTTCTCACTCGGATTTCTCGACTGAAAACATAGCTTGATCTTGATTTATCTCTCCAGGTCTCATATGACCTCGCATTGAGACGAGTTATATATAAAAATTGATCGGATCAATGAGGTCAAACTTTCTCATGTTTAAGGTTTTTTGATTCAAGGCCATCTTGAGGGTCGAATTGCTCACGCGACCCATCAGACAGGGTGTGCGGTACCTCGTGCCATATTTCCGTTTAGTTTCGGTCTGCATTGTATCGCCTCTAACTTTTGCATATATCAAAATCCATTGTCTCGATGAGACGAAGACAATTACTTTAGAGTGCTCCTTCATCTGAGATTGTCTTGAAGGCGTGATGGGCCGAAAACCACTCGGAACACTGATTTCTGCCACTCGGAGTACAATTTCGAACCCTAAGATGGGTTCACATGATGATAACCTAAACATCAACGTTGTTCCACTCGGCGATGTGAAACTTACCATGCTGAAAAGCCTTTCACTTGAAGCCATATCATTTTCTTTTATGCCATGCCAAAATCTGATGTCAACACATGCCCCCCTGTTTTACGGCAAAACTTGCACGCCGAAAAACAATATGCAAGGTGTTTGTTCTAAGGATGATGTCAACACTCCATCGGCCATTTATTTTTCTTAGGGCGATAATTATGTATTGACCATGTTTGTGCTAAGGGCGATAATCATATATCGTCCATTGCCTACTTATGCTTCTTGCCACACACTCGGGTGGTATTTCTTCAAGTATTTGCCATTGAGAGCTCTAGGTAACACCATCCCTGGTACGGATTCCGCCAAATAAGAGTTTCTGGGAACTACACTTGAAATCCTAAAAGGACCTTCCCAACTCGGAGACCACTTCCGAATTTTCTATCTCTTGAACCAATCGGTAGAATCACTTTCCAGATGAGATCACCAACTTAAAAATTCAACTTGACTTTCTTATTGTAAGCCCTTGCCAGCCTCAACTTATCTCTCTCTATGGCCTTCAAAGCAGCCAAACGTTTATCGGCAACCTCATTAATATTGTCCCTCATCAAGTTATGAAAGTCTATTGCTGATAAATCATTTTGTTTGGCTATTCACAAAGCATTAAAATATACTTCCACTGGTAAAGCAGCCTCCTAACCATACACTAGCTCATATGGAGTCACCTTCGTAGCACCATACCATGAGATTCTATGTGCCCGTAAAGCTTCAGACAACAACTCATGCCATCTCCTTAGATTATCCTCAATCTTCTTCTTGATGAGCTTGATTAAAATTTTATTGCTAGACTCAGCTTGTCCATTAGCTTGGGCCTAATACGGAGAGGAATTGAGCAGCTTTATGTTATAATATTCGGCAAACTCTCTGACTTGGTGTGACATGAAAGATGAACCTTGATCTATAGTTAACGTTTGAGGAATACCGAATCTATGAATAATGTGCTCGGTTATGAATTGAATTACCTCCGTATGTGTCATGTTCTTGAGAGGTATTGCTTCAGACCATTTGGTGATATAATCGATTGCCACCAATACAAACTGATGCCCCTTTGAGGAAGATGGATGAATTTTCCCAATAAAGTCTAAACCCCATCCTTTGGAAGGCCACAGCTTGATAATAGGATGTAACATAGTAGCAGGAGCCAATTGAATATCACCAAATTTATTACAAGCGTCACACCCTTTACAATATCTGAAGAAATCATTAATCATAGTCGGCCAATAAAACCCAACACGTCGCAATAACCACTTCCTCTTGGGAGCTGACTGATGAGTGGCACAAATGCCTTCATGTACCTCCCATAGCAACTCTTGCTTTGTCCTCGTCCAAGCAATTTAGAAGAACATCATCGATCGTTCGGTGATAAAGACCATCATCTATCATTGTATACTTGAAAGCCATACGCCGAACATCCCTGTCCACCCTTTAACTCGGATTGTGCAAGTAATCAACAATGGGCTTCCTCCAGTCGGAATTGTCACCTGCACTTGATTTTTTATTAATGGCCGAACCAGTGGGTTCTGGTTCGGCCTCTTCTAGACTAGTAAGACAAGACATCGGTCTTTGAGAAATATGAAACATGCCATGATCAACATGATATCCGGATGCTTGTTATGCCAACTAATTTGCTTTCCAATTGTCATGTCTAGATATATGAGCAATGCTAAAACAATCCAAAGTAGAAATTATATATAGACATTTATCAAGATAAACATTAAGTGATTCGTCCAAACACTGAAAGACTTTGGATACTTGCTGCACCACTAGTAACGAATCACCATAAGCCACAATATGTGTAACACCTATAGCATGTAACATCTCTAGGCTGAATAATAATGCTTCATATTCGGCCTGATTGTTTATGCAAAAATATTCTAGGTGGTATGAGGCCTCAAAAACAGCACCATGAGGAGATATGTAAACAATACCAACACCTTGGCCATTGCTACAAACCGAACCATCAAAATATAATCTACACGGTACTAGTGAGACAAGGTTTATATCAACATCGCTTGTCATCAATCCGATGTTCAACAATAAAATTAGCAACGATTTGGCATTTTATGGATTTTAGAGATTCATAAGCCAAATCATATTCAATCAAAGAATAAGCCCACTTGCCAGTTCTACCACTAAGAATTGGCCTATGCAACATGTATTTAATGACATCGGTTTGACAAGCTACTATGCAAGCACTCGGCACTAAATAATGTCTCAATTTTGTGCAAGCATAATATAAGCATAGACATAGTTTTTCAATAAATGTATACGTTGTCTCGGCGTCCAATAAGCGCCTGCTCAAATATGTAATGGCATGCTCTTTTCCTTCGGTATCTTGAGTCAAAACAGCACCAATAACACCTTCCTCTGCTGCAATATAAAGCTTAAAGGGCTCCCTATGCTTGGGTGCTTTCATCACCGGAGGAGTGCACAAATAATTCTTGATCATATCAAAGGCTTCTTGCTGTTTTCCCCCCAAGTGAAATCAACATCATTCTTTAACCGAAGGACAGGAGTAAATGCATAAGCTTTCCCTGATAGATTAGCTATGAACCTGCTCAAATAATTGATCTTGCCAAGGAACTTTTGCATACCTCTCTTGCGTGTTGGAGCCTCCACTTTCTATATGGCCTCTATCTATTTGGGATCAATTTGTATTTCATGTTCATGAATAATGAAACCCAAAAACTTTTCAGCTGACATGCCGAATGCACACTTTAATGGATTCATCTTTAGTCCATACATTTTCATTCTTTCAAAAGCTAAACGCAAATCGGCCAAGTGAGATTCAAAATCATCCGATTTGACAACAATATCATCAATATAAACTTCAAGTATGACACCAAGTAAATCATGAAAAATCAAATTCATAGCCCTTCGCTATGTGGCACCAGCATTTTAATCCGAATGTCATCACTGTCCACTCGAATAAACCAAGAAAACCAGGGAAACGAAAACCTGTCTTGGACATGTGCTCTTCGGCCATAAAAATTTGATTGTATCCAGCATTACCATCTAGAAAGCTAATAACCTTATGTTCAGAAGCATCATTATTAAGCATACCGGCTATTGGCATGAGATACTCATCTTTGGGTGTAGCCCTATTCAAATCTCTGAAGTCAATGCACACCATCAACTTGCCGGATCATTTCTTCTCCACTGGAACAATGTTAGAAATCCACTTGGCATACCTGCAAGGTCTAATAAAATTAGCTTTAATCAAACAACCAATCTCTTCCTTGATCCGTTCATATGTTTTTGGATTAAACTTTCTGGCCGATTGTTTGTAAGGTCTAAAACCGGCCTTTTTAGGTAAGCGATGCTCCACTAGCTCTCGGCTTAAACCGGACATCTCATGATATTCCCATGCAAAGCAATAAACATATTCTTTCAATATCTCGATTAACTTAGTTTTACAATCGGCTTTCAATTTTTTTACAAATATCGGCAGAGTGACTGAACCATCTCCAATATCTATCTCTTCTAATGGATCGGTCGATGTAAAACCTTGTCCAAGTTTATCCATGTCATCCAACTCCTATATAGACTCATACATATCGTTCTCGCTGGACCGATATTTTACAAGACGTTTTTGTAACCACTCGGAACTAGAATCCATTTAAAAATATTATACCTTGGAACCGATTGCACTCAATCGGCTTTAAAGAGACGGGCACAAAACCATTCTTGGTCGCGCTGAGAAAATCGAACTCTGACAAGTCGCGTCCCATCAAGGAAGCTGCATTGGGATGTTGCCAATCCACCGATGCATGGACCAAAGCAACACAGGCTGAATTATCTGTATGAATGATTTCCACCGCATCATCAACCCACTCGATCCAAAACTGGTGCATGGTGGATGGGACGCACTGGTTTACATGAACCCAATCTCGGCCTAATATGACGTTGTAATTACCTTGCACCTCAGAGACAAAAAATGCAGTAGCCAACGTCTTGCTTCCGACTGTAAGTTCCACATACATCACAGCTTTGGCTTCTGTTTTTTCTTTACCTTCAAATCCATTAAGCACCATATTCGTCTTTATCAACTCTTCATCGGGCAAACCCAATTTCTTGAAGACCGAATAGGGCATAAGTTTTACCACAGCACCACCATCAACAAGCATTCGAGTGAGTTGTGATCCATTGATATGACCTCTGCAATACAACGGTTTCAGATGCATTACTGGGTCTTTTGGCTTCTCGAATATTGTGTTTTTAGGTCCAAAATCCAGCTGAGCCACTTCCCCTTCCTCATCTACAGCCCGAAACTCAACAGGTAAGTAATATACCATATTGATATGCATACCTTCATGAACTAGCTTCGACTCATAATGTAACATATCATGCTCTTCCTCAAGTGCATCCACCGATTCTGAAATCTGTCCGAGTCAAGGAGAAGTAATAAGTGTCACAGACGATGTGATAGTTGATGCGTCATCCTCCTTTGGTGATGTAGGTATTGCTGTGATAGATGTAGAAGCTGTTCTATCTTGTATTTGTTTAGGCGTCCACACTTGTTTTGCTGGAACCATGGGTCAAGTGTCATTGAACAATTTATCCCTTTGCTTCTCGTCCTCCTATTCTGCCATCTCTTGACACCTTAACCTCTGTAGTTTCCTCTTCTGTGTCTTTCTTAGCCCTGGAGGACACCGCTTTGGTTGAGTGTATTTAGGATCTCTCATCTTTATTTGTCTGGTGCTTGCTTCATGGTCATTAGGCGAGTGCTTTGGCGCGATAGAAAGTATCGGCTCAGTCGGATTGCTATGCACAATCGGCTGATGTATGGCAAATGTTACGGTGCCGAAGATAAGTGAGTCGGCATCCATTTTTCCTTGCCTTTTATTGACTCAATTGCTGCAACAGTTGGTGACTTAACATGCCATTCTTTTTTACTTTCCAGAAGCATGAAATTTCCACTCGGGTGTGCTTTTTTACTCGGATGGAATCCACTCGGATGGATGTCACTCGGATGGAATTCAATCGGATGGAATCTACCTGGCGACATTTTTTCACTCGGATAGCTTCCACCTGGGTGCATTATTACACTAGGATAGTTTCCACCCGGTCAGATATTTTGACCAGCCGACTGATAGTTATCAATGTTCAGTCGACCATTATATGAGTATTCAAGTCAGTCCCAAACAGTTTGCCTCTACTCTTCTGGAAAAAGCGCCTTTGGTCCACTCGGTTTCATATACCGACTGAACATATCATCTAATGGTGAACTTGGTTGCTTCAAGTATGATGGCCGATTAGAGCTGGAACCAGCCGATGGATTGACATATTTGGACAGCAACATATCAAAAGTTGGTTTGATCCGCTTGCGCTGTACTTTAACTTCATTCCTCTTCCACTTTCCATCTTCTGGACTCTTGGGCTTGACAAATTTTACACGAGCATTTTCTTGCACTTGTGGTTGCCCCCCAAGTGTAGGACTCTTGATGGTGATTTTGATCACTTCCTTACCATCGGGTTACTTATCAAGTATGACTTGTCTCCCCAGAACCTTGTTGCCCTCCTTGTCTTTCCTGAGCTCACAAACAATCACGTTAGCTTTATTAGCAGATTCAGCTACCTCCAGCCGAATGAGTAGCTTCTTTCCCTCAAAATCCAAGGTATTCATTGGAAAGGGTTGTTTATCAACTTGCATCTCGGAAAACTTCAATCGTCCGTCATTAATGGCCGATTCACTGGTGCACGCCGGTATTAAACAAACGGTTTTTAACCTCATTCCGTGACGGCATTTGGACCCGTCGCCAAGTGAGTGTCGGCGATAGGGGGGTCCTTCCCACACGACCCAGAAACCATCAGGGATATGCCCTCCTAGCACACACGCTCGGCAAAATGAGGTCGTGTGCGACTGGCAAGTGCTCAAATACGGAAATACGTATAGTAAAGCTAAAAAATACAATTATACAGGCGAAATTGTTTCCGGTCGCAAGTACATCACATATAGTCAGTTCCCGCTAAACGTTTCCATTCATATGTACATCCCACACAGTCGCTCCAAGGAAAACGTATCCGTTCACAGGTACAACACACACAATTTTTCTCGTTGAATCCTTTGTGTTATTGAATGTATCACACACGGTCAGTAGAAGAAACTGTGTGGCAAAGGCTGTCAATCACACACAGTTTTTATGTGGTAAACATTTGCGCAAGGTGGCCTAACGCAAACATTTTTCAAGAGAAAGTCGTGTGAGATTGTTCATTGATCCGAAACAGTTTATTCCTAGAAACTGTGTGCGTGGCCTGAGGTCATCGCCCACGGTACTTTTTCAATAACAGTTTGCAATAGCAGAACCCAATTAGCATGCTATTTTGCCATTAGCAGGTTAATTGCCCTATCATTAATAATCCATTTATTAATCTAATTGACATTCATATTAAGCACACAATATATTTCATTTCCATATTAAGGAAGCAAAATGTCATAAGTGAAATATATCAGAGTACAACATGATATAGCTTCAGCACTCAGCTACCCCATTACACAACTGCACCAGCACCAAGTTCCACATGAAACATGTAGATCCTTTCGAAATAGCATCATACACAGTATATAGATAGATGCATCTCATCTAGAAAACTGCTGAAGCGGAAGGCGAATATTGAGCCTTCATTCATGTTGAAGGTCTTTGCAACTTTAGGCCAGTGCCTGTGGATGATTGACCGTCCATCCTTCATCCTCTATAGGAACACTTCAATATTGAACCGTGGGTGTTGTATGAAAACCTTCCTCGCCTCCTGACCATAGAGGTGGTTTGAGAGGTAATCATCAGTGAACTGCTTTGGAAAGGCCTGAAAACAAGGATGTGCATAAATATCTTCTCTATATTGGAAATGGGGTAAAGGAATAAAAAAGGCAAGGTATAATAGTTAGTACCATCTTGTAGTGAAATGATGTCTTCTTCATTGTGCAGACAAAGATTGTAACAACCTAGATTTTAGCCCTTCTCTTTTTCCTTTGATTTTCTTGGATTTCCTGTTTTGTTTTCCTTTTCTGTGGCTATGTGGTTCTGAAACTTGGGAAGATCATGTCTTCCTAGGTTTTATAGTGGCTTGTCACCCTCATCATAATCCCAAGATCATGTCATTTCCATGCTTGACCTAACCCAAAATTCTTTTGTTGGGAATATTCCTTTTCTGATAAAGGAATAACCCTTAAAACCCTAGGTTGTGAAGCAACCTAGATTTCTGTCACTCCTAAAATTCCCCAAATAATTCTCATAATTTTTTTGGGTAATATCTTTCTCAAATATGGCAAAATATATCATTGGCCATGTTTCCCATCATGTTCAATAAATTCATTTCCTATTCTGTCCTAAATGGCACATTATGAAGCAAGTGCTATTTATGTTTGCTCATTTGAACCCAAACTTCTTGGACATCTTTCCATGTCCAAACAATTGACCTGTGCCAAAATTCAACTCAATTTGCCTACTAAATATTCCTGAGCAATTTTTCAAAGTTCATATCTGAGGGAAGTGATTGTGAAGGAAGTACAAGCTAGGCATATCCAAATGAGTTTAAATTTTGCAAGGTACTTTATATGATCTTATCATGACTCTCCACCAAATATGAGCTCATCTAACTAATCTATGTGAGCCCAGCTCCTAATCTTAGTTTCTGGTCAGATTTTCAGTTTGTGAAGCAACTATATTTTATATTGCTTCATTTAAGCTGAAACTTTTCCAGGGCATACTTCAATCCATATAAACTCCCTCCACCAAGTGTTAGATCAATTAGTTAATCCAATTGCCCTGTGCAATCTTTCCAAGTTTCTGTCCAGAATGAAGCTTTGTGAAGCAAGTGCCACTTTGGTATTTCCAAATGGCATGAAATCTTTACAGCAGCTTCATATCATCTTATAACCCATCCATGCCAAATTTCAGCTCACAGAAATCAAGTATGTGAGTATATCATCCAAATCCCTAATTCTGGCCAGTATTGCACTTTCTACAGCAACCCTCATCTGAACTCCTCATCTTAGTCTGTTTTTAGTTGATCAGCATCACCTTAGTGTGTGATCATCAACAGACAAACTCTTTACCACCTTACCTAGCTGGTTTAACCACAGAGAGTTACAAAAACAATCTTACTGATTTACTTTGGATCTTAGTGCAAATCTCTTCTTTGCCCCTAGACCTATTTATTTCCTCATTTGGACTAAGGGCACGACGTTTTATCTACTAGACATGGTTGGCCACGCCAAAGAGCGCCGCTTGCGCCAGTGCGCTTGCGTCATGGCTGAACGCGTGCTCTGGCTTGTTCCGGCCACTGTTCTCCTCTCCTCCCACCTCGTCCCGACCTCCATTCATGTCCTGGAGCTCGCCCGTACTTGACTGCATCGCCCTGCATCGCTGCTTCGTCGTGGTTCGCCATCAATGCGCCGCTAGAACAGTCCTCGTGCCATGCCCAGCCTCTAACCTCCATTAGAGCACTGCTCAAGCTCGCTTGTGAGCTCCAGAGCCTTCCCCTCAGCTATATAAGTGTACCCCGAGTCCCTCCGCACCTCAACCATCTCTCCCTCACCTCCTTTGCTCTCTGGAATCACCCCATCTCGTCGGAGTTCGCCTCTGTCCACCGTGGCCGCCTCGGCCTCGGCTTGGGTCCGGCCACCACAGGCCACCCCTCGTCTCCCCAACACCTCCACTGCCTCCCCCTCGTCCTGCTGAGTCACCCCACCCACTTGCCCCTCGCTGGAGAGCCCTGCATCACCCATAGCCACCGCCGCCGGAAGCTCCTATCCTCCTCCTGGCGTCGCTGTTTGCTGCGCCTCCACTCCTCCCCGGTGCCCCCTTCCCCTTTGAATGGAGGCGGCGCAGCCCCGCGGTGCCGCCGGTACCCTAGGCCGGGCCAGGGATCGCCGGAGCTGGCCGGCCCCTTGGCCGCTTCCCTCCCCTGCTCTGCCTCTGCTTCACGCAAGGAACAGGGCGAGCGGGACGTAGAGGACGAGCGCTCGTGCCCCCTCCCCCTGCCCCTGGGCCCAACGCGCCAGTGGCCCAGGCGGCTCATCCCAGGTGGCAACTGGAGACGGTTTTCCGAGAGTACGTCTCCTCTTTTTTGAAAGCGTATATTGTTTCTACTTCGGCCTGAAGTACGTTTTCTAAGTCAGAAAGCATATTTTCTCAAATCTGTTTCTGCCTTATCAACTCAGGGACCCATTGGTGATAAAATCTTCACAGATTGGTCCTTCTTATTCCACACCTCTTAACTCCGCAACCGTAACTCCGCTCACTTCTTCGTCTCGTCTCGCTCTATCTTTTGGTACGGTTTTCACAAGGTGTTCTCACAGTGAAAATGACCATTTTGCCCTTGCCTCTAATCAGCCCGCTCCGAGAAAGAACTGTCCGACATTTCGTTCCGCGGCTTCACCGCACTTCTTCCCGGAGTCTCCATCACCCGCAGGCAAGCCACAATACCCAGTTGCATGATAGTCATGCAGTAGCCATGGTTCTCAACTTGAATATTTATTAAATGTTTGCTTGTTTAAAATATGGTTATCGTTGTTTCGGTAATGCTTCTGGGTTAGTGCTTACTTTCTTGCTATGTTGTTCTGCACCTGGTTTTCATGCCCTACTAGTTGCTAGTATTCCTTTCACATGCTTATGCTTGCTACTAGTACATGTTGATGTTGGTAATGGCTTCGGTGCATGACTGCCATCTGTCCCGAGTACCATTGTTATGTATGTTCCATTGCATCGAGTTGGTTAAGTGCTTGCATGATGGCATTGTTGATATGTTCTTGCATGATATTTATTATTGATGCTAGTGGTCATGTTATGCTATGAGTAGTGTTGTACTGGTAATATTCATGCTCTTCATTATGCCATACTCAGTTGGAGATGATTCATTGTTGATATGGTGGATAGTTATGTTGTACCCGTGCTTATGTTTATATCATGCTCATGCATTGTAATTGTATCATGTTATTTTAACATGGCTCGGCATATTTGCATTCAAGTTTAACCGGATTAAATTGAACTTGAACACTTGTTGGTTGAGTCATGGTGCCACCATATCGAACTAACCAGTGCAACAACGCTTACCTTTACGGGAAGGTCCTAACTGGGTCTATTGTCGTGCCTCTCGCCGGTGCCTCCAACTAGGGAAGGTTATGGGTGTGCGGTACCCTGGCCTGGTAAGCAGACATAACCTTGTGTGCCTGTTGTTGTTATTATGGATCCGGTCCTCGTGAGGGACGTTTTGGCCACGACGGTGGTCGTTGTGTCTTTGGTAGACACGGGGCCACCCAGGACTAGCCCAGTTGGGAGTGGGTCGGAGTGGCCGGGAGAGTGTCATGGTAGTAGATCGGATTTGTCGGAATGCCGTTGGTCCACCCGAATGGGAGTGCGAGGCCATGGGTTCCATAGTGTGGGTATAGTGTACTAACCTCTGCAGAGTGTATACTAAATCTATCGATAGCCGCGCCCGCGGTAAGGGCCCAGTTTGTAGTTGGTCACACTTTGAGCCAACAGTAATAATAATAATGTGATTAATAACAACCCCGGTTTGATGATGAGATAAGTTGGTTGTGATTTCCGGAAAGATCACCGTTTGAGACCAAGTGTTGGTCATGGTTGTGATCGCTGGAATGATCACCGTGGTATCGAGGATACCGAGTGGTTGGATATCCGTGATGTTGTGCGAGAATCGTTGGTAAAGATCAAGCTCCTTGTGGTCATTTGATGATTACTACGGTATTGTTTATACCGAGCTTGATTTGATCCTGAGATGATCGTGTAATGTCCGAGGTTGGTAAGTGATGCATGTGACGGTAATGAGGTAACCCGAGCAGAATAAATGGTGCATGTCGTGTCATCATGTTGCATGCTAGTATCATCAGATTTATATGTTCATGCCATGATCATATTGTTCTAGCGATATTATGTTCATGTTGCGCATGTCATGTTATCCTGATGATCTCATGATAATTCCTTCTTAACCTGTAATTGCCATGCTGTTGTTTGTCTTGAATGCTTCACTACAAGAAATATGTCAACTTGTGACCTTGACTATTGGTCACTTAAAGGTCATTGTTTTTCATTTGCGACCTTTTTGTGACCAAAAACAGAAGGTCAAAAGCTGGCGTTCGTAACCTGAAATTAACGACCTTCTCTATGAGAAGGTCGTAGACGTTTACGACCAAAATATGCCTATTGTTTTGTTTTGGTCACTAGCAACCTCCCTAGGCCACGTAGGCATCCAGCGTTGCAAGCTGATGTGGCACAAGATTCAGCCCGGTCGGTATTCTACATGGGCCTAGCCCATTAATTCAGCCTATTAGTGTTTTTTTCTCATATTAATTTTGGCTAGGTAGATGGGCCAAGCCCAACAATTAAACCTTCTCATTTTTGGGTTGTGGCCTTTTCCGCTAGAAAGTTTTAGTTTTTTTGTAATATAAAAAGGTCCACTAGTCAAATGGGTCCCAGATGTCAGGTTCTGGTACGCGGGTCCCAGCTAGCAAGTTCATATCCTTCATATTTCAATTTAACAGTAAATAAATAACCAGTATTTAAATTGGCACAAACAAAACACACACATAATACTCCAAATATTATCAGCCAGATTCAGTATAGAGCTCCTATTGTACAAATAACATATACTTTACAAGCTCTACACATAATAAGCTCTAACATATACAAGCTCTACACATGATACATTGCCCTGGTGTTAACCCTGTAGCTCTACAAGTGTCTTCAATCTTCTTCAACATGGAGCTCCTTCGGTAGCGAGCACAAACTGGGCACCTGCATCATCACAGGAAGGCAAAACTAAAATTACTAAGATATATCATCAACAACCATATAGCTTTGTTTATTATTACTAAGATATATAGCCATTAGTTTGTTTTAACATGGAACCCAAGAGTATGTTACTCTACCACCCTGAGAAAGATGTTAATTATGCTTGTTTAACAGGTACAATCATACTAGCTGATAGACAAACATTCCAGGAAGAATTCATGCTTGTTTAACAGGTACAATCGATACTGCTATCTCTAACAGACAAATTTAAAGTTTTTAATACATTTTTTCCTATTAGTAAATCTGAATATGCTACTTCCTGATTCATGGATGCATAGCCAGCTAGCTACACCAGTTTGCTCTCATGCAAAAATTAGAAAAAAATGTGTCATTGGTAATTATGCAACTCTGTTTGGAGTCATTTCTCCAAATAGTTACTACTATTATAGTTACTATTGTATCCTAATTAATAGTACTTCATAGTAGATAAACATTTGTTGATGCTAAAAAAGACAAAGGCTTGTACCATGACATGTCCAGCAAGCCTAATTAATAGTGTCAAACTATAGCAGGACATAAAAGAATAGTACAGTAGTAACTTAAGCATGCTCCCCTGTAGACACACACACACACACACACAATCAATTCAAACCCAATCAAATCACGCTCTTCATCTGGACCGCTACAGATCCATGTATTGACGCTTAGCATCAAGCATTAGGCCATGAAGCATCTGTCCGATTTGTTCAACAAGACGAGTACATACCTGACTCTAGGTCGATGCGGTGGATGGGGCTGTACTTGAACATCTGGTCCAGGGATGAGCCTGCTAATCCAAATCAAACAAAGAAATTCATTAGGAGGGGATTGGAGAGACAAGGAAGAAATGAAGTAAACATACATACATGTCTATATATAAGCAGCAAAAGCAAGTAATATAAATACACCCTCTTTCTTCCTCTACAACACTAACTAGAGCAACATCAATCATTGTACACAAGGAGCAGCAGAAACAAGCCGACAAAGAAAGCTCAAGATTTGTGTCTTTTGCAAGTTTTAGCACACTAGTACATGCGTTAAAATGGAAGCACCGCTGCTGGGTTGCAACAACCAACAAACTATAGGGTTACCGTCAAGTTAGCATTACATAAAGCGAAAAGGAAAGCGGAAAAGACATGGCAGCCTATAGTTATGTGGAGAACATCGACAAGTAGCTAATAGGATGAGCATTGTGAAGTTTAATAGCCAAGTGTATTAATCTGAATACACATGAACAAAACTAGTAGTGTTATTAATACACTGCTAAATGAGCATTTAGGATGCTTATTATACACGTGAACAAAACTAGGCCAAAACATAGTTAAAAAACTGCTAAATGGACACTAGCAGCAAAGTCAGCATTGTGCAGCAAAAAAAGCAAGCATGAGCTAATGGCCTAGGAACTACTAGTAGCACAGTGAAACGAGGTGAGTATGGTAGATCTAGGCGGCTGGATACATATGAACTAGTATAGGCACGCATCAGCATCTCTTCTCTGAATCTCATGTCCCCGCCCCCACGGTGACCGATTTACTAGCTGTTGTTTGCAAGTAGCGAATCACCGGATGGTATTGTCACCGATCGCCTGGCCATCAGGCTACAACAGGGAACAATGAGGTGTTAGTTGGATGCAGATCATAATTTTAGAACACATCAAAACTGACCGTGGAAAGCATGATAATGGCCTAAGTAGATCTGAGATTTCACACAAAAGTGGCAACTAAACTAGTGCAAAAGTGTATTCATTTCTCCTGAAAAATACGATCCTACGACTCCAATTGCATATCAGATCTAAAATACAAAACGAAATGACTAAACATCACAGGTCGGAGGCTTAAATTAGGGACTACGAACAGTTCATGTTCCTGACAAATTCAGAAGGGTCGCGTGGATCGAACACTAATTGGCGCATCCTCGCGTGAAAACAACTAGACCTACACAGAAAGGTAATTGAGTAATCCCATCACAGCTCAAATTGCGCATCAATTACAGCCTAAATATTTCAAACCAGAGAAGATCCATGACGGGAAACCCTCTCCAACGAATCAACACATCCGAGCAACCGCGTACGAGTCGACATGAGAAGGGGCGAGAGGCGGGAGATGGGGTATGACGAACCTAGATGCCGTGCTCGAGGCAGTAAAGTTCCCAGCACATGTTGCCGCCCTGGATGCCGGCGTGCACAGGAAAGATCCATCAACTGGGAAAATCATGGCTCCACGGGAGGCTTGAGCCTATCAGCCTCCGGACCCTGTCCTTCTCCGTGCTCTCCAGCAGCCCCTGCATGTATCATCCACAACAACAGACCACCACATCAACCGCAGCTCAAGGAAAGGATTTTACAACAATATTAGGTTGCAAAAACAACTCTAAGAGACTGATATTGTATGTTCATTCACATTCACAAGCCATTTGCATTTTTATTCAAAACCGTGCAACACCATTGACATTACTTTCACAACAGAAACAAGAAACCATGGTTCATTGTAAAATGACTACATTGAAGTTTTGAATCACTGGATTTAGAGAAACTAGAGAACATCCCACTGGCATGTGTCCAAAAGCAAGTAACTAATCCAATATTAATTATGTACAATGGGATATGTGCAAAGCAAGCTTTCCAGCGCCAAATTAGCAACTCCACTAAGAAAAACCTGCTGACGAATTGATGTTATAGTTTCTGAATTCATAACGGGTGCACGGCAGCTACGACTTGCAAATAAGTAAAAGTTATGCACCAAGTAACATACAGAACTGATATTCAGCTAGCATTCATGTACAGTATGATGCAACTCACATACTAAACTAGCAACTTAATTGTTCAGTTTACTCCTTCACCATGGCAAAAAACATGTTATAGTTTCTGAATTCATAACATACACATGACAGTCGTGACTTGCAAAGTAAAAATATTTTCTTCTACAACTATGTGAAAAAACAGAGGATGATGTGTTGTAAAACAGTCCCTAATCACCATCTCCCAAAACTACCCATGTCTTGAGCATTCAGCTAACCCTAGGCCAAGCTACAAAGGCAGATGCCGACGTAGAGCTTGCCCATGGTTGGGCGTCTCCTCTCCCTGCATCCAAGTCGAGTTGGTGATGTTGCAGCCTTGTAGGCGTGTAGCTGCTCCTGCACATCGGGGAGGGGAATGGAAGGTAAGGGGGAAGAAGAAAATGAAAAGGAGAGGATTGGTGGTCTGACCTTGATGGCGTCAGGGTAGCGATGAAGCTGCATCGTTCATGTGAGGGAGACAAGATGAGGTGAGGAGGAAGACTTCCCGTCGATGGCGTCCCGGTGCTCGAGCAACGACGACGTGTTGGATCTGCAAGGGAGATGAGGTGAGGAAGAGAGGGAGGGAGATATGCAACAAGGACAAATGGAGGGACTCACCTGAGTCGCCAGAGCAGCGCCAGAGCCACGCCGACGAGGTGCCAGAATGCAAGAGGAAGATCTGGTCGGGGGAAAGGGAGCAATGGAGGCAGGGGAGCTTAGATCTGTCCTGCATGGATCTGCTGCTGGAGGTGGCTGGGTTGGGGGAGGAAGAGAAGGGGCCGTCGGTGGTGGAGGAGGCCGGGGTTGGGGGAGGTCTGCGGTGGCTGGGTTGGAGGGGATCAATCCAGAGAGGGGGAAGATGTGGGTTGGAGGGGATCGATCCAAAGAGGAGGAGGAGGAGTCGTGGGGATTTCCCTCTCGTGTGAGAGAGAGATGGATCTCGCCGCGCGCAAGCCGGATCTCGCCGGTCGTCGATTCCTGCTTGAGGTCAATAGAGGCGGCGGCAGGCAATGAGGGGTAGAGCGCTAGGGTTTGGTTCGAGAGAGAGAAAGGAGTGCACGACGGCGGGTTGGGTGGGGTGAGAGAGAGAGAGAGGGGGGGGGGAGGGTGTTTGCTGCGGTTGGTTGGATGGATCGACGGACGGATGGATGATGTATGGATGGACAGATGTTTGCCATGTCATCAATCCATGCCATGACTGATTGCACCAATCAGAATGAAGCTTATGTAGTATTGTTTTCTTAACCTCTTATTCTGGATAAACATTTAACATGGCACCCTTTTATACTTTGTTAAAATGAGTCAATATTGTGCACATGTGTGTATCTTGGGATGACAAACAATGTTGGTTTGGGGGGCTTTCATGTTCCTTGCACAAATAATAATTTTCCATTTTTGAGTGCCCAAAATGAGCTTTTTTGTGAAGGACCTCCCAAATAATTGTTTTAAAATTGGACCAAATCATTTTTTTAAAATACTAGGACGTATTTAATGCACAATTGATCAAATGGTTGGGTGTAAAAAGTTTTGATCCACCTCTCGTGAAAAAGAAAAATTTCGCCGATTTAGTTGGAAGCGGGTCAAATTTGAACTGTAGCTGCCTTGTAGTTTGCTATTTATTTTTTCCAAAAATCATTTCTAGGTACATAAGTATCTATTTAATCAGAGAAACACCAAAAAAATTCCAAGATTCAACCACTAGCTAGGAACAGTCATTCCCGTCGTTTTTACCGCATTTTGAGACGGGCATAAAAAATTCAAAAAAAATAAAAAAAATTGGGAAACCTTCGCATTGTGTCATTATATGTGGCCAACTTCTGAGGAAAAATAACAAACTTTTAATACTGCAATTATTTTTAAAAAAGTGTTCTCAGAAACAAGCTATCACGTGTGGACATCAATGGCTATCAAGCCAAATGATCAATCTTCTGGCCACATTCATGGCATAGTTTGTTCAAATGATCTCATATTGTGCACAAGGGTGCATATTGGAATGGCAAACAATGTTGCCTAAAGAAGTTTTCATTTTCTTTGGACAAAAAAACCATTTTCCATTTTTCGATTGCCCAAAAGGAGGTTTTTTTGTGAAGGACCTCCCAAGTAATTTTTGCAAAATTGGACCAAATAAATTTTCTAAAATACTAGGACATATTTAATGCACAATTGACAAAATGGTTGGGTGTAAAATTATTGATTCACCTCTCTTGAAAAAGATAAATTTCCGCCGATTCAACTGGAAGCGGGTAAAATTTGAAATGTAGCTGCCTTGTAGTTTGCCATTTTTTTTCCAAAAATCAATTCTAGGTACATAAGTATCTATTTAATCAGAGGAACACCAAAAAAATTCCAAGATTCAACCACTAGCTAGGAATGGTCATTCCCGATGTTTTGACCGCATTTTGAAATGGGCATAAAAAATTCAAAAAAATTGAAAAATTGAAAAACCTTCGCATTGTGTCATTATATGTGACCAAGTTAATAGGAAAAATAATAAACTTGTAATACGGCAATTCTTTTAAAAAAGTGTTCTAAAAAATGAGCTATAATGCGTGAAGATTCATACCTTTCAAGCCAAATGATCAATCCTATGGCCACATTCATGGCATAGTTTGTTCAAATGATCTCATATTGTGCACAAGGGTGCATCTTGGAATGGCAAACAATATTGCCTAAGGAAGTTTTCATTTTCTTTGGACGAAAAAACCATTTTCAATTTTCGAGTGCCCAAAAGGAGGTTTTTTTGTGAAGGACCTCCCAAATAATTGTTGTAAAATTCGAACAAATCAATTTTCTAAAAGACTACGACATATTTAATGTACAATTGAAAAAATGGTTGGGTGTAAAAAGTTTTGATCCACCTCTGGTGAAAAAGACAAATTCCCGCTGATTCAGCAGGAAGCGGGTCAAATTTGAACTACAGCTGCCTCATAGATTACTATTTATTTTTTCCAAAAATCATTTATCTATACCTACTAATAAAGTAAGGTGCGTTTGGCCATTTTTTCATCCGTTCACCATCGAAAAGAACTTTTTTTGCTATCCAAGGTGGTACTAAATTTTTATGCCTTTGTTTGCAAAAAAGGATTTCCGTACGTGGGCCGCGCGCACTGGCCCAGCGAAACCAGCCCACTTATTTGTCTACCCTTGCAGCTGGCAAAACACTGTTTCCCGCCCAAGGCGACAAATAGTCGTGTTTCGCACAGGACAACCAATATTGAGCTGCCTATTTTCTTTTGTTTCTCTGTTTTATTTATATTATTATTATTATTATTGACCTATCTCGTTTTCCCTTCTGTTTTTATTTTTATTTTATCATTTATTTTGTATATAAAAAATTCTAAAAAAAAACAGAATTAAAAAACATTTTTTGAAAATGTTCAGAATTCCAATTTGTTGCTATTTTGTAAAATATTCGAAACATGCAAAACAATTCCCATTTTTGAAAAAAAAAATCAAAATTGTTCGAGATGTCTAAAAAGTAAATGGCATTTCAAAAAATCCATCAATTTTAAAAAAATATTGCTTTAGTTGAATTTTCACAACAAAAATGAAGTTCGTGTATAAAAGATACACATTTATAAAAATCTTATGAAGCACATGTTCCCATTTTTAAAAATGTTCAAAAATTCAAATAATGTTCATTTCTTTTGTCGGAGTTTCGCACAGGACAACCAATAGTGGGTGGCCCATATTTTTTGTTTCTGTGTTTTACTTCTATTTTTATTCTCCTTTCCCTATCTCTTTCTTCCCTTCCAAGTTTATTTTTCTTTTCGAATTTATTTCTTAAGTTAAAAATTCTAAAAAAAATTAGACTTAAGAAACATAATTTTTTGAAAATGTTAAGAATTCGAAAATTTTGTTGCAATTTCAGAAAATATTCGGAACCTGCAAAAAATTTCCCATTTTTTGAAAAACAATTGTTGTTTTTAACAATTGTTCGAGATTTATTAAATGAAAATGGCATTTCAAAAATGCGCCAAATTCGTTGCACAATTAAAAATAATGCTTTGTATAAAAGATACACATTTTCTAAATGCTCCAAATTCGGAAAATATACCTTTTTAGTGTAATTTGCACAATTAAAAATGTTCTCGTTTTTAATAAGTGTTCACAAAGTCAAATAATGTTAATATTATTATAAAAAAGTTGGTATTTTCATAAAATGTTTGTGAATTGAAAAATATGTTCCCTTTCATAATTTTTTCGTATTTTTTATGTCTGCAAGAATTGTTCCGGATTTAAAAAATTGTTTATGTCTCCAAGAGTATTTAGAAACTTCATACCTTAAAATCCCCTTGATCGAAAGGATTGAAAGAAAAAGTAGATTGAATCAGTCATGGGCCTTATCTGACGTACGGTGACATAACAAAACTCTTAAATGCCCTCGGTTAATAAATGGAGAAATAGCGGATTGATTCTTTCACATGCGGCAAAACCGAGAAGCTAAACGTTCTTTTTTCGTGTGAACATAAGATTTTGCTTGCACATATAATTGTCACTCACTTTAAATGCATACTATTTTATCTCTCATTGCAATGCACGGGCATATGTGCTAGTAGTTACATAAGTACCTATTTAATCATGAATACATGGTTTGGTGGCGATACGTCGAGGTTTGGGCGGTGGCCGAGGGCCCCAACTCTAGAGCGCGTAAACTCGCATGCCCGTCGCGTGGTCACCGCGTGACCGTGGTGTTGCCATTTGTTTTGAGCAGCCTAGTAATGTCTAGTGGGTAGGGCACTCCCCAGGTAGTTGCTGGGAAGAAAATTAGAACATAAAATTCTCACGGGGAGACCGATCGATGCTCAAACATGAATTAGCGGCCAAGTGTTTGATTAGCGGTATGAGAAATGTACATGGCTAATGTGTGTGAGTTTTGCCTGAGGATGATCAGTTAATAAGAAGACCGTCTTCAGAAATTTTCAGCTCAAAAGGAGGAGCCTAGCTGGTTCTTGCTTTGCAAACTACCACACTATACATAAGTACGATTGTTGAAGCTCGTCTCAAAATAATGAATGGATTGAGCTGGCATTTGGTGGAGGATGGTTATTTGGGCATAGGAAAGCACTGTAGATAATGGATACTATTTGGACATTCCAAAGTGGTACTTCCTTCACAAACTGTTGTTCTGAACAGAATAGGAAAATGAATATTTCTGAACTAGGCAAGGAAGGTTTTTTACATATTTGACGAAGAGATGACCCAAAGAATTTATGAGATTTTTTTGGGAATTTTGGGAATGACAGAAATATAGGTTGCTTCACAACCTAGGGCAAAAACTACCACATGGACATGACACATAGGCAAAACTGATGAGGTGGCGCCTAGTCATAGCAACCCACCACAATTTACAAGGGTATGACCATCTATATTGGTCATGATCAGCTAGAAATAAGGCAGCAAACTAGTGCTATCTGCTTTATGACCATTTCGTGTAAGGAAATTACGACCTTTCTGACCAAAATGGTCGTTATAGTTTAGGGTTTGGAGCCCCTCGAACAGCTTTTGACCAATTGGTCTGAAATGGTCATAGATCTATGACCAATTCTTCCAGGGTCACTAACAGAAGGTCACTAGTTGACATATTTCTTGTAGTGCTTATGGTTATTGTGAGCTTGCAAGTACATTCAATGTACTAACCTGGCCTGTCATGCCAGTTTGCAGGTCGTGCCTGGATTTCTTGCTTGTTTGGTGTTGTTCCTGTGTTCGCGAGCTAGGATAAATGTTCCAGCCAGAGTCCCTATGGATTGGAGTCCATCATCGCCGTTTGCTGTTATGCTGCCAGTAGTCGTTCCGCTGCTTCGAGTTGTTATGCTGCTTGTGTAGAGCAACCGTGGTTGGCTAGTGTCGCCGTGCCGATGTTATTCATTGTAATATCCAAACCCATATATTCATATTCATGTTGTAATAGAGAGCTGGTTTGTTCTATATTAAGCAGTGCCATATTCCAGAAGACTTCACCTCGATCTCTGGGCTGGAATATGGGGCGTTCCGGTTTTCTCTGAGTCGGGGTGCCACAAAGATCTTGTTGTTTTTTGTTGCTAATTTCTTTATCCTAACAATCTTTCTGAGTTTCTTGATTTGATTGATATTCATGGACAACTCATTTCGTCATATGCAAAAAGGGTCGACCAGTGTGTCAAAACCTCTGACAGCAGGACATACATGTGCAAAACCAAATTGTTAAAAACCTAAATATTAGAATGGTTCCTGCAATTGCACAATATTGTGCTATTAGAGAACGTACCATGCGCGTGTAACCTCGATTGTAAACCTCAGTGCTTCCCATTGTTTCCCTGCAACACATATAAGGTAGTTAGTCATCAGGTTAAGTAAGTGTTCGCATGCTATCAGTAAAATATGTTGATGAAAAATAAGCACATTGCAGATTCATCAGATTAATTCAAGTCACACGGAAAACCCATTTGTCCAAACCAAGCATGATTAAGAACTAGGAAATATATCACTTGTATATGTTTCTCATGTATTAAGTGCAACCAAATTCGATTTATTCCTCACATGCATAACAATACAAAATTCTACCCACGACAATTGGACATCACATTGCAGAATTGAACGAAGCAGTTAACTAAACACAACAATGAATAAGCCAAACATTAACCGAGCACCACATTTCACAATATAACATACTCCTAATAGAAGATCAGACAGTTAACCAAACAGTTAACTACAACCAATTGTAGCAATTGTATTTGTTTCTCACGTATTCACTATAGCCAAATTCAATTTATGCCTCACATGGTATACAATAAAAGAATGCACACACAACTATTGAACATCGCATTGCATAATTGAACCAAACATTTAACTAAACACCACAACACAAATTAACCAAACGTTAACTGAGCACCACATTGCACAATGTATAACCAAACCAAGCCTGCTTGACAACTTGGAAATATAGCAATTGTGTTCGTTTATCATGTATTTTGTAAAACAAATTCGATTTATTTCTCACATGGAAGACAATACAAAATTGCAGCCTAAAGAATTGAACCTCACATTTGCAGAATTGAACCAAATAGTTAACTAAAGACGATAACTAATTAACAAAACAATTAATAAGTGGGCACCACACTACACGACATATAGAACATATACACTAGAGCAACAGATTGCAAGGTAAAATTAGATAGCATAATTCACTAGAATTTGTGAAGGAAAGGCAGGAGCAGCACACGCAATGGTTAAACCGAGCATGCTTAAATTGTATATACACCGACGGTGCTCGAGGATATTTTGTGCTACATCTCACACGGTTGGTGATAATAAATGCGATCTACTTGATTTTTGATCTTCATTTGAATTACATAATGGGGTCACAGCGGCAATGGATGGTGTTTGAATAGCTAGACCTTTTATCTGGAGTGAACATGTGTCGTAAAAGAATTGGAATTATTCAGGGTTCGTTTGAACATTTTATACATTAAATTGGTTTTCTAGCCATTTCAGGTAACCAATTCAAAATTAAACTACATGCACGGGTTTATGTTATCTCCCATGCAAGAAATGCGGATGAAATTCGAACACCACGACACCTTGGCTCTCCGGAAAACGTCGACGTACTTGCTTTTGTAATTCTAGTAAATCCAAAACTCGTCTGAAATTCATGAAATTTGGCATGCTATCATGGAGCAGCATCAACATGTCGTGGTAAAAAAATTCCCATATGGGGCAAGTTTGGGTATATGTTTCTCACAACAAGCATGATGTTTTCGGTAGGGAACGTCCCACCTTTGGGGACAAAACGATATCCATTGCCTCTTATTGCTTTTAAATTTTTTCTCGTGTCAACATAGAACAACAGGAGTGTTGTGTGAATTTTTGAGATTTTTCGGGGTTCGTTTGGACAGTTGTGTGCATTAACTGAGTTTTCAATGCATTTATGTGCATGATTCAAATTTGAACTACATGCACATGCTCCAGTGCATATAAATTGGTTGAAAAATCAAATTTGTGTCCTTGGGTGCATGCTTAGGTCCCATGCAAGAAATGGGAATGAATTTCAAACACCAGGGCACCGTTGATTGGCGCCAAAACATTGAGATGCCTGGTTTATAAATTCTAGTAAATCCAAAACTCGTCTGAAATTCATGAAACTTGAATAATGACAACCAACAAAGGCATTTTGAAAAATAGCTGCCACTTTAGTCTTTACCTAATAATAAGGCAAATTGGGTTTCTTTCGTCTGTCATGGCATTTTTTAGAAAAGTCCCTCTATTTTAGAGAATTCAAACCATAGTTCTTTTAAGTTAAAACGAATCATTATTTTCGTATTTTACACAAAAGTCAACCCGCCATACGGATTTAAGTCACACCCGAACCGTTATTTTACATTTTTTGAAACCCCGCCTGATGTTTTAGGTAATTCATTCGCGGATCATATTTAAGTCAAACAAATGCTTTTTAAAATCATCCTTTTCTTTTAAACCGTAACTCTGATTTGAACATATTATATATTCAATTTGATTAGGAAAATATGTACAATATGAATATGCGATTATTTTTACCAGCTAAGTATTTTAAAATATTATTTTGGAATATATTTGAGTCAAACCAAATGATTTTCTAAATTATCTGTATCTTTTAAACCGTAACTTCGATTTTAACATATTATCTAGGAAATTTTATTAGAAAAATGTGTGGAATCTAAATATGATGTTAACTTTACCTATTAAATATTTTTAAAATATTGTTATGGAAGCAAACTTATAATTTATAGTGCAAGATTCGTTTTTTTCATACCGGCGGTGATCGAGATTGCAAATGAACACCCCACTATAACCATATAGGGAAAAGAAAACATCGATAACTGCACATGCATACCTCTGAAAAATGTCACAGGGGAAAACAACAGATTTCTCATCACGAGAGTGAGAGAAAGTGAGCAAGAGAGAGAGAGGGAGGGAGAGGGAGGAGAGAGGGAGAGAGAGACGCCTTAGGATTAACCATATTCAACACACTTTTTTTTGTTTTGTGTGAACATCGAGGCCATAGCCGGCGAGGGTTAGAAGGAGGATAAGCGGCAACACAAATATGATGCCTCGCAAAAATAAAGGAGATGGACCTATTGTGATCTTGAGTGATGGTTGTTGAGTTAAGAGCGTGTGTTATGTTTTCTCTCCCGTTGCAATGCACGGGCTCTTTTGCTAGTATCTCAAACGTTTGTATAATTCAAACCATGTGCGTTCTGTTAACCATTCACGTGACACCACGTGTCTTGCTTTTAATGGATGTAGGAGGTGCCGTGCGGACAGCTGCTTGACCTTGACTAAACGGGAGGCGTGCGAGCACCGTCCGGTGCACAGGCTGACCGAGAGGCATGTAAGTTGTCCTCGAATGCGCAGGCTCACCGGGAAGCGTGTGAGCTGTCTGCTGCGCAAGCTCACTAGGAAGCAAGCCCTTTGACTTCCATGGCCGCCCGCCTTGCTCGCATCCTCTCCATTAATGGCGCCCAAGCCGCAGTTTAATTCGGTTTTTAAATACAAAACATTCATCGCAAACATTTTAGTTAGAACACCCGTTTGCAAACCAACAGCTTCCCCAGGAAGCCAAGAGAAAATGTGCCGAGCGGGATTTCTGCAGCTCTCGATCGCAAACGGTTTAAATAGAACACCTGTATGCAAAGTGAGAGCAGCGCAGGATTTGTGCGTCACTTCAACACAAACAGTTGTTTTGGATGCCCGTGTGCAACCACGTACCAACAATTTGGTAAGATTTGTCGATCCTTGTAACACCGCGATTTGCCAAAATATGCACCTAAAAATCACTAGCACAACCTAATTTTTGCAACTAAAATTCAGTAATTAAGCATAGATTTCATTCATAGATTAAGCAATTGTTCTTAATTTATACAAAGAGTTCAACTCGACAGCTGAAACGACCAAACTTTTCCCCATTTGTTGCCAACCATGTACTCAAATAGCTAGTTCAACTATATATACTAGCTAATTTTAAGTACATTGTACAGTTTGACCACACATCTATAGTCAGATGAACTGAACAAAATAGCCCCTAAATACTACTACTACCACAGTGGGGCTTTGTGCTACTTCCGGCAGCCTCTCCTCTGTCGAGCGCGCTCAGTAAGAGGCAGAGGAAGAGGAGGAGGAGCCTACCGATGAGCTAGAGGAATGCAATACGGTGCATGTTGCTGATGCACATTCAGCGACGCTCGCCAGCTCAAATGCCCACTGCCGCTCCAGACGATCCCTGTCGAAGTGGCCGGACTGCTCATAGATCTCCTAATTCCTCGCCTCTGGGTCGGTGTGTGCTGTGGCCACGGCTGCGGTAAGGCTCATTGCATGCTCGCCGAGGTGCTCCTCCTCCTCCCGCAGGAACTCGATGTAGCGCGCAAGGTCATTGACGCACGTGCGGGCCTCCACCTCCGTGGTGGTGGCGGAGCGGGTGATGATCTCGGCGATCGATGGTGGGCTGGCGCCCATGGCGGCCGATGATGGGGTGGCGGCCATGACCACCACCTCCCGCCTTCGGGCTGCGGTGGCGGAGCGGGTGATGGCCACGGTGGCCGGCAGTGGGGTGGAGGCCATGACGGCCACCTCCTGCCTTCGGGCCATGGCGGCGGAGCGGGAGATGGCTCTGGCTTTCGACGCTGGTGTGGCAGCAACGGCGGCCGGCAACAGCTTCCGACGGGCAGCGGCGGCGGATCGTGTGGTGGGTGTTCCGCGCACACCCAACAGGGTTGCCACACACACTACACTACGCCGGGGACTGCGCCGCCATCGCGGTGTAGCCTCCCAGCTGGAGTTGTCCTCTGATGATGGAGGAGTGGCTGAGGAACGACGACGGACCGGTGCCATTGGCGATTGTGGGGGAAGAAGACGAGATAAGCTATAGGGATGGAGGGGAAAATGTGTAGCAGGACTCGCCAGCAATGAGGGTTTTTATAGTAGGCCGGTAAGCATTGGGATTTTGGGGGATTTCACCGAGTCGGGCAGGAAGCTTGCGCGGGAACCTGCGAGGATGCGCGGGAACGGGCTCACCGACGATTCATTGGCGCCACTGTTTGGCCAAAAGAACGCCTCCGCGCGCTGCGCAAGCTTGCGGTGTAAGCCGTCTGCAGCAGCTGGGTGACAAGACGTGCGAGAGGAGGACAAAAGGACACATACACATACACATACGGTTAATACAAAAAATGTTTGCGATTTAATTACCTACTATACCCTTGTCCTGGTTTATAAGTAGGATTTAACTAATAAAATACGAATGCATGTCGCCAAAGATTATATCATTGCAGTCATATTTGAACATAGTTTCCTGCCATACAATTTTTGTAACATGCATTACACTTTTTTGTTAAATTTAAGGTTATATACCAGCAAGTGTTTGCCCGCAACACACATGGCTTATTCCATCACAAACAACTCGGATGGATCAACTGTATGCCACGTATCACACACGCAACTCTAATCTGATTCGTGCTTGATGTCTCTGACATCGCTCGCACAGTTCGTCTTATTTGCCATGTATCACTGTGCCGGCCTCTGCTCGCTTCCCTCGGCAAGCTCTGCTCACTGTTAGGCATCGTAGAGCACTGTGCTCATCGTTGAGGCGACCGTGGAGCGCTCTGCTCGCGTCCCTCCGTGCGCACTCTGCCAGCGGTTGGGCGTGCGCACGATCACGTCGGGGCCCCATATGCATGCAGTTGCACCGCGCGTGTTGCCACGCGATGCAGTTACGTGCGGCATGATGGAGTTACGTGTTGTAAATTAGAACTGCCATCAGGCTTCCCCTTTAAATCCCGCGTCCATTATAACCTTAGTCTCTTCAACCTTTCGATCGCGCCCCACAGCACAACAAGCACACCCATGACGACACATAGAGAGGGGATGTCCAGCGGTGCTCTAGTGGAGTTCGGCGAGCATAGAGTGGAGACCCACGCGAGGGAGACGGATCTCTCGGCGGTGTACACCATCGACCCGGCCGTGGTGGACGACTACATCAACAACGTTGAGCAGTTGCTTGCTCGAGACAAGTACAAGGTGGTCGGCATCGACCTCCTGTATATTGTCGGTCGTCCCGGCATATATCAGAAGGTTGTCGTCGCCCAGTTGTGCGTGCACCATCATGTCCTCATCTACCACTACTGCATGGCGACAGAGCCTTGCGACCATTTCAACAGGTTTGTCAACAACACTGATGACCCACAAGTATAGGGGATCATGATTATTCTCATAGCAGCAACATATATGGATAAAGTCATATGATTTCTTATGCTCAAGTAATAATCTATTCTCAATGTCAAGTATGAATCAGCAACATTATTGAGAACTAACAAATGATAATCTCAGTCACTGAGGCAATTGCAATTTATCATAACATCGGAAAGAGTCCATGTCAGAGCTTTTTAGCAAGTCCACATACTCAACTATCATTTAGTCTTTCACAATTGCTAACACTCACGCAATACTTGTGGTTACGGAGTTTTAATCAGACATAGAGAAAGATAGGGGCTTATAGGTCCGCCTCCCAACCTTTTACCTCAAGGGTAATGTCAACAATAATAGTTCATGCTAACTTACATCCAATTATATATATATATATATATATATATATATATATATATATATATATATATATATATCAGGATCTTTCCAACACACTGTGCTCTCCAAAGGATAAAATGTAAAAAGAATAGGTGAAGATCACCATGACTCTTGCATAAGGTAAAAGTAAAAGATAGGCCCTTCGCAGAGGGAAGTAGAGGTTGTCATGTGCTTTTATTATTGGATGCAAAAAATCTTAATGTGAAAGAACGTCACTTTATATTGCCACTTGTGATATAGACCTTTGTTATGCAGTCCGTCGCTTTTATTTCTTCTACATCACAAGATCGTATAAAGCTTATTTCCTCCACACTAATCAATCATACATATTTAGAGAGCAATTTTTATTGCTTGCACCGATGACAACTTACTTGAAGGATCTTACTCAATCCATAGGTAGATATGGTGGACTCTCATGGCAAAACTGGGTTTAAGGGTATTTGTAAACACAAGTAGTATCTCTACTTGGTGCAAAGAATTTGGCTAGCACGAGGGGGAAAGGCAAGCTCAACATGTTGGATGATCCATGACAATATACTTTATCTCAGATATAAGAAAACATAACCCATTACGTTGTCTTCCTTATCCAACATCAACTCTTTAGCATGTCATATTTTAATGAGTGCTCCCAATCATAAAAGATGTCCAAGATAGTATATTTATATGTGAAACCTCTCTTTCTTTATTACTCCCTATTAATTGCAACGATGATCAAAGCTATGTTTGTCAACTCTCAACAACTTTTAATCATCATTACTCCCCATAAGATCAATATGATCTCTTTGTTTCTTTTTATTCTTTTCCCTTTTATTTTATTCACTCAAGATCATAGCAAGATAATCAAGCAATTGACTCAACACTAATCTTTATTGTATAGCTCACGGACTCGATTACATAGAAGGATCATAAAGCAGAACTCAAAACTAGATCATGCCATAAACTTTATTCTACTAGATCAAGATATTACTAAAAGGATCGAACTAAGAAAAATGGTAAAGATAGGAGTGTGATGGTGATATGATACCGGGGCACCTCCCCCAAGCTTGGTAGTTGCCAAGGGGAGTGCCCATACCCATGTGATTATGTCTCCTTCCTTAGAAGTGGAATGGGGTTGTTGATGAAGTAGGCTTGTCGTCCCTCTTCCAAGGCATAGGCTCACCGTCATAGAAGGATGATCGAGTCTCCAGGATCCTCCAATCTATTGCCAAACTCATTCTCTTGAATCTATATTCACACTCACAATTTTGGTTTTGCAGGTCATAGATCTGGGCTTGGAGTGCTCGATTTTCTCGTGAAGCTTGAAGATGGCCTCCCCAATGTCCTTGGCGTCCATCTTGTGGTTGTTGGTGAACTCCATGATCATTATGTGATTGGAGTCGAGTCCACGCTCCACCATATCCTGGCACTTGAAAACTTGTTGCTCCATTGCCTCGAGCCTTGTCTCCACGCTTCCGGTCCTCCTTGGTCCCTCAACATCGTGGATGTGTAGCACCCCCTGATGCATCTCAATGGTTCGAGGGTGTTGTAGCACCTCCGCGAGGTAGGGGTTGATGACCTTCTCGAAGAACTTGTCCTTGGGGGCACTTGGAGACGTCATGATGATCTAGATATGTCAGAAAAACAGCTCGAAACGAGAATAGAGGACAGTTGCGTGATACAGGAGTCAAAATCTTCGGGAGATTATATAATGAATTTTCACCGACCAAAATACGTATCGTGCAAGAAAACGGAGTCCGAAGAGCACACGAGGTGCCCACGATGCAGGGGGCGCGCACATGGGGGTAGGGCGCGCCCTCCACCCTCGTGGAGCCCTCGTGTCCTTCCCGGACTGCTTCTTATTTTTCTATTTTTCTAAATATTCCAAAACAGAGAAAATTTGCCATTAGAACTATTTTGGAGTCGGTTTACTTACCGTACCACATACCTATTCCTTTTCGGAGTCTGAAACATTCTGGAAAGAGTCCCTTATGTATTCTTCCATGGTCACAGTTTCAATAACATTGGTTTCAACATTTATAGGATTACCTGAGATGTAATGTTTGATTCTTTGACCGTTCACCACCTTCCGATTTTTGCCTTCGAAGTTGTTGATTTTTATGGCACCGGAATGATATACCTCCTCGATAACATAAGGACCTTCCCATTTAGAGAGAAGTTATCCTGCAAAAAATCTTAAACGAGAGTTGTATAGCAATACATAATCACCTACATTAAACTCATGCTTTTGTATTATTTTGTCATGCCATCTTTTAACTTTTTCTTTAAACAGCTTGGCATTCTCATAGGCTTGGGTTCTCCATTCATCAAGTGAGCTAATGTCAAATAACCTCTTCTCACTAGCAAGTTTGAAATCATAATTGAGCTCTTTAATGGCCCAATATGCCTTATGTTCTAGTTCGAGAGGTAGATGACATGCTTTTCCATAAACCATTTTATACGGAGACATACCCATACGATTTTTATATGCAGTTCTATATGCCCATAATGCATCATCAAGTTTCTTGGACCAATTCTTTCTAGATCTATTAACAGTCTTTTGCAAAATTAATTTGAGCTCTTTGTTACTCAATTCTACTTGACCACTAGACTGTGGGTGATATGGAGATGCAATTCTATGATTAACATCGTACTTAGCAAGCATTTTACGGAAAGCACCATGAATAAAATGTGAACCACCATCAATCATTAAATATCTAGGGACTACAAACCTTGGAAAAATAACTTCTTTAAGCATCTTAATAGAGGTGTTATGATCAACACTACTAGTTGGAACAGCTTCTACCCACTTAGTAACGTAATCAACAGCAACTAAAATATGAGTATACCCATTAGAGGCGGGAAACGGTCCCATATAATCAAAGCCCCAACCATCAAATGGTTCAATAACAAGTGAATAATTCATAGGCATTTCTTGACGTCTACTAATATTACCAATTCTTTGACATTCATCACAAGATAAGACAAACTTATGGGCATCCTTGAAGAGAGTAGGCCAACAAAAACCGGATTGCAATACCTTATGTGCAGTTCTATCTCTAGCGTGGTGCCCTCCATAAGCCTCGGAGTGACACTTGCGTAGGATCTGTTCCTATTCATGCTGAGGTACACAACATCTAATAACACCATCTACTCCTTCTTTATAAAGATGTGGTCATCCCAGAAGTAATGTCTCAAATCATAGAAAAACTTTTTATTTTGCTGGTATGTGAAACTAGGTGGTATAAATTTAGCAACAATGTAATGAGCATAATCAGCATACCATGGAGCAGTACGAGAAGCATTTATGACATTTAATTGTTCATCAAGAAAGCTATCATCAATAGGTAGTGGGTCATCAAGAACATTTTCTAACCTAGACAAGTTGTCTGCAACGGGGTTCTCAGCTCCCTTTCTATCAATAATATGCAAATCAAATTCTTTTAGCAAGAGAACCCATCTGATAAGTCTAGGTTTAGCATCTTTCTTTTCCATAAGGTATTTAATAGCAGCATGATCAGTTTGAATAGTTACTTTAGAATCAACAATATAAGGTCTGAAATTATCACAAGCAACTACAACTGCTAAGAATTCTTTTTCAGTAGTAGCATAATTTCTCTGGGCATTGTCTAGAGTTTTACTAGCATATTGAATAACATTTAATTTCTTATCAACTCTTTTCCCTAGAACAACACCTACAACATAGTCACTAGCATCACACATAAATTCAAGAGGTAAATTCCAATCAGGTGGCTGAACAATAGGTGCAGAGATCAATGCTTTCTTAAGTATTTCAAATGCTTCTACACAATCATTATCAAAGACAAATGGTATATCTTTTTGTAATAAATTAGCAAGAGGCCGTGAAATTTTTGAGAAGTCCTTAATGAACCTCCTATAAAACCCGACATGACCAAGGAAACTTCTTATACCTTGGATGTCCTTGGGACACGGCATCTTTTCAATAGCATCAACTTTAGCTTTATCAACTTCAATACCTCTTTCAGAAATTTTATGCCCCAAGACAATACCTTCATTAACCATAAAGTGGCACTTCTCCCAATTCAGGACAAGGTTAGTTCCTTCACATCTCTGCAAACCACGATCAAGGTTGCTCAAGCAATCATCAAAAGAGGATCCATAAACGGAGAAATCGTCCATGAGAACCTCACAAATCTTTTCACAAAAGTCAGAGAATATAGCCATCATGCATCTTTGAAAGGTAGCAGGTGCATTACATAAACCAAAAGGCATACGTCTATAAGAAAAAGTGCCGAAAGGGCAAGTAAATGTGGTCTTAGCTTGATAATCATCTAACACAGGTATTTGAGAGAAACCAGAAAGCAAAAATGTGTATGTTTGGATAATCTTTCTAGCATTTGATAAATAAAAGGTAAGGGGTAATGATCTTTTTTAGTAGCCTTATTTAATTTGGAGAAATCAATTACCATCCTATAACCTGTAATAACTCTTTGCAGAATCAATTCATATTTATCGTTAGGAACGACAGTAATACCTCCCTTCTTAGTAACACAATGGACAAGACTTACCCACTGACTATCAGCAACGGGATAGATTATACCTGCCTCAAGGAGCTTTAGTATTTCCTTTCTTACCACTTCTTTCATTTTAGTATTCAGCCATCATTGGTGATCAATAACTGGTTTGGCATCTTTCTCCAAATTTATTTTATGTTGACATAGAGTGGGACTAATGCCCTTAAGATCATCAAGAGTATATCCAATAGCATCACGGTGCTTTTTTAGAGTTTTCAATAATTTTTGTTCCTCCTTTTCTAAAAGGTTAGCACTAATAATAACATGATATATCTTCTTTTCATCAAGATAAGCATGTTTAAGAGTATCAGGCAATGGTTTAAGCTCAAACACGAGATCACCCTTGGGTGGAGGAGGATCCCCTAAGATTTCAAAAGGCAAGTTGTTTTTCAGAATAGGTCCTTGTTTAAAGAAGACTTCATCTATTTCCCTTCTTTCATTCATGAACATTTCATTTTCATGGTCTAGCAAATATTGTTCTAAAGGATCACTAGGAGGCACGGCAATAGAAGCAAGACCAATAATTTCATCTTTACTAGGCAATTCCTATTCACGGTGTTGTCTACGAAATTTAGATTAATTAAACTCATGAGACATAGCACCTAGACTAATAGTAGCAACATCCTTTTCGCAGTCTATCTTAGCATTAACAGTGTTCAAGAAGGGTCTACCAAATAGAATGGGACAAAAGCTATCTTGTGGGGAACCAAGAACAAGAAAATCAGCAGGATATTTAGTTTTCCCACACAAGACTTCAACATCTCTGACAATTCCAATTGGTGATATAGTATCTCTATTAGCAAGCTTAATTGTAACATCAATATCTTCTAACTCAGCAGGTGCAATATCATGCATAATTTCTTTGTATAAGTCAATAGGTATTGCACTAGCACTAACACCCATATCACACAAGCCATGATAACAATGATCTCCTATTTTAACAGAAATAATAGGCATGCCTACCACAGGTCCATGTTTATCTTTAGCACAAGGTTTAGCAATTCTAGCAGTTTCATTACAGAAATAAATAACATGCCCATCAATATTATCAGACCAGAGATCTTTAACAATAGCAATATTAGGTTCAACTTTAACTTTCTCAGGAGGTGTATAAGTTCTAATATTGCTTTTACGAACCACGGTTGAAGCTTTAGCATGATCCTTTATTCTAACAGGGAAAGGTGGTTTCTCAACAAAAACAGTAGGAACAATAGGATCATTATAAGTGATAGTCTTTTCTTCAACTTTAATAGGTGCATCTACTTTTACTTCTATGGGAGGATGATATTTAAACCACTTCTCCTTAGGGAGATCAACATGAGTAGCAAAAGATTCACAGAAAGAAGCAACTATCTCAGAGTCTAGTCCATATCTAGTGCTAAATTTACGGAAAACATCGGTATCCATAAAAGATTTAACACAATCAAACTTAGGTTTCATAACTGACTCCTTACCTTCATCGAGGTCCCAATCTACAGAGTTGCGTTTAATTCTTTCCAATAAATCCCATTTGAATTCAATAGTCTTCATCATAAAAGAGCTAACACAAGAAGTATCGAGCATGGTGCGATTATTATCAGAAAGCCGAGCATAAAAATTTTGAATAATCATTTCTCTTGGGAGCTCATGATTGGGGCATGAATATAACATTGACTTAAGCCACCCCCAAGATTGAGTGACGGTCTCTCCTTCGCGAGGCCAAAAATTATATATAATTACGATCACGTTGAACAAGATGCATAGGATAAAACTTCTGATGAAATTCCAATTCAATTTTTGTAGTTCCATGATCCCATATCATCACATATCCTATACCATGTCAATGCATCTCCCTTCAAAGATAAAGGGAAGACCTTCTCCTTAATAACATCATCGGGCATACTTGCAAGCTTAAATAATCCACAAACCTCATCCACATAGATTAGGTGCTCATCAGGATGTAATGTTCCATCTCCTGCAAAAGGATTAGCTAGCGGTTTTTCTACCATACCTGAAGGAATTTCAAAGTAGACATTTTCATTTTTAGTAGGTTCAGTAAGTGGAGGAGCAACTCTTTCCCCTACTGGTCGAGGTGAAGATACCCCAAACAAGCCCCTCAGAGGATTACTTTCCATACTAACCAGTGACAGTAAACTTCAGCACAGTATATAAATTTTTCCTTACCAAAGGCGCTTCACTCCCCGGCAACGGCGCCAGAAAAGAGTCTTGATGATCCACAAGTATAGGGGATATATCGTAGTCCTTTCGATAAGTAAGAGTGTCGAACCCAACGAGGAGCAGAAGGAAATGATAAGAGGTTTTCAGCAAGGTATTCTCTGCAAGCACTGAAATTATAGGTAACAGATAGTTTTGTGATAAGATAATTTGTAACGAGCTACAAGCAACAATAGTAAATAAAGTGCAGCAAGGTGGCCCAATCCTTTTTGTAGCAACGGACAAGCCTGGACAAACTCTTATATAGAGAAAAGTGTTCCCGAGGCACATGGGAATTATCATCAAGCTAGTTTTCATCACGTTCATATGATTCGCGTTCGGTACTTTGATAATTTGATATGTGGGTGGACCATTGCTTGGGTGCTATCCTTACTTGGACAAGCATCCCACTTATGATTAACCCCTATTGCAAGCATCCGCAACTACAAAAGAAGTATTAAGGTAAACCTAACCATAGCATGAAACATATGGATCCAAATCAGCCCCTTACGAAGTAACGCATAAACTAGGGTTTAAGCTTTTGTCACTCTAGCAACCCATCATCTACTTATTACTTCCCAATGCCTTCCTCTACGCCCAAATAATGGTGAAGTGTCATGTAGTCGACATTCACATAACACCACTAGAGGAGAGACAACATACATCTCATCAAAATATTGAATGAATAGCAAATTCACATGACTAATAATAGCAAGACTTCTCCCATGTCCTCAGGAACAAACGTAACTACTCACAAAGCATATTCATGTTCATAATCAGAGGAGTATTAATATGCATAAAGCATATGAACATATGATCTTCCACCAAATAAACCAACTAGCATCATCCACAAGGAGTAATCAACACTACTAGCAACCTACAAGTACCAATCCCAGACTTAGAGACAAGAATTGGATACAAGAGACGAACTAGGGTTTGAGAGGAGATGGTGCTAATGAAGATGTCGATGGATATTGGACCCCTCCCGATGAGAGGAGCGTTGGTGATGACGATGGCGATGATTTCCCCCTCCCGGAGGGAAGTGTCCCTAGCAGAACAGCTCCGCCAGAGGCCTAGATTGGTTCTGCCAAGGTTCTGCCTTGTGGTGGCGGAGTCTCGTCCCGAAAGCTTGCTTATGATTTTTCTTCGGACGAAAGACTTCATATAGCAGAAGATGGACACCGGAGGGCCACCAGGGGGCCCACGAGGCAGGGGGCACGCCCAGGGGGGTAGGGCGCGCCCCCCACCCTCGTGGCAAGGATGTGGGCCCCCTCTGGTATTTCTTCCGCTCAATATTTTTTATTATTTCCAAAAATAACTTCCCTGGAGTTTCATGACTTTTGGAGTTGTGCAGAACAGGTCTCTAATATTTGCTCCTTTTCTAGCCCAGAATTCCAGCTGCCAGCATTCTCCCTCCTTATGTAAACCTTGTAAAATAAGAGAGAATAAGCATAAGTATTGTGACATAATGTGTAATAACAGCCCATAATGCAATAAATATCGATATAAAAGCATGATGCAAAATGGACGTATCAAGCACCGACTACAAGTTCGCCATGGTGGAAACCAAAGACGATGTAAATGCGCTCAGTGTTACGGGCTTGGCCTGCAAGAACCTTGTCGAAATCTGTGACCACTACAGGGTCTGGGACAGCACGAAGGACTCCCTAGTCGAACTCGCCTCAGAGAACAAGTCCCCTATACTGGCACAGGGTCTGGATGCGGCAACTGGATGAACCTCACCTCAGGTTCGCGGCCAAGAGCGTGTACACATGCTATGAGATGCACAGGTGTATCGTTGACATGAGGAAGTGCCTCGTTACCCAAATTGACGAGCCCGGATCGAGCCACAAGCAGAGCAAGCGTCACAAGAAGTAGATGATGATCAGATGATCGTTTATGCTAGTTAATCATGCATGTAATATATAGTTTACTTCATTGGTTTGTGGAAATGTCATGTGTGTAGTAGCCACCTATGTAATTATGGATCTAATAGTTTACTTTTGTGTGTGCAAATGCCATGGTTGTAGTAGCCACCTCTGTAAGTGGATGTTTAATTTGGTTATGCAAGCATGTCCTTATAATTTGGTTACGCAAGCATCTCCTTATACTGGAGGTAACTACCACTAAATGGTAATATGCATTTTTCCTATATATATAGTGTTACTATTCATCATCCAGGGTGCAGAAAAAATTATTCTTCACCCGAGGTAATATTACGATCATTTCATAAATAAATTATGTTTCAAATACAAATATTTACGTCCATATTGATTCACTGCGTCAAATTTGGTATTAAAAAAAGGTCAGAAGACCAGAAAAATTACATTTTATGTACATTTTACACTATGTTTTTACATCTATAATTTACGTAACATAAAATATTTTTTACGGCGATTATATATTTACTTACGTTCTCTTTTTATGTCTGAAATAAGACAAAATTTAAGGAACGTAAAATTACTGTGCATTGATCTTAAAATAGAGGTGGGGCGAAGAATAACTATTCCTCACCCAGGGTGACGAATAGAGCAACCTTATATATTGTTGTTGTTGTTCTGTATGAAATCACATCGCACAACACACACGTCTGATTAGCAGCAATCGTCTGTGTTATTATCGATCTTCACACACATTTCTTATTACAAACATGTTTGTCGCGTATCACACACATCTTGTTAAGTTGAACCGTTTCTGTTCTCATGCCTCAACGCAAACAATTCATCCGAGTGAATCTCATGCCGTATATCGCACACACCTTCATCTGGCTAACCGTTTCTTTTGTGTTGCCTAATCACAAACAGTTCATCCGAGTGAACTGTATGCTGTATATCGCACACATCTCCATCTGGCTGCCCGTTTCTTCTGTTCCTCCTCATCGCAAACAGTTAACTGAACTGAACCATATGCCCTGAATCGCACACACAACTAAAATCTGAACCGTGTTTGATGCCTCCGCCATTGCAAATGTTTTGCACCTTTTTTGATGTTTTTTTACACCATCGTTTGCGATTCTGCCATTGCACACAGTTTCGTTGAAGGGTCTCTCATCGTAGTGTCGCATTAGCAGCATCATGCAATAGTGATTGTATCTGACGTCGAAAAACATTGCAATCGTTAGTAGCATGAGAAAAAGAATTATGATACTTGCAATAAGCATGCCATTTCAGCTCTTCAAACGGCAGTTAAGTATGAGATATTCTAATAATTTTAGCTTGCAACAAAGCATCAAATATTTTATCACACTTAGCAATGTTAAAAGTAAACATCATCTCTTCATCACGATTCTTATGAATCGGTTTTAGATCATTGCAAGTAAAGGGTTCAGTAGCATAAATATCACCCTGGTCGTCCGAGTGATCACTATCATATTCAACCATATTCATCTTTGGACGATCGACTTTATATCTATGCACTTCTTTGATATCTTTGCTTCGGCTTTCCTGAGCCAAAGCCCTTTGTAAGTCTTGGTTGATATTTAAGAACTCATAGCCTTCTAGCTTTTCTCTAATGGGAGTTCTCAGACCACTCAACACTAGGTCTGCCAAGTCTCTCTCAGTTATCACCAAACTATAACACCAGTTTTTTGTTTCTCCGAATCTTTTGACGTAATCGAAGACCGATTCACCATGCTTAGGTTTAACCGATGTTAGATGTGATAACTTGAGTTCATTGTCACCGCTATAAAAGTGAACATGAAATTTCTGCTCTAGCTGCGACCAAACACGAATGGAACCATGTGATAAAGAAGAAAACCATGAAAATGCAGTACCAGTTAATGACAAAGGAAATAGACGCACTTTTAATTCATTTAGTGAGCCTACCTCACCTAATTGTGCTAAATATTGACTAACTTGCTCCCATGTGGTCTTTGTGCCTTCTCCATTAAACTTAACAAAATCTAGAATTTTATATCCCGGAGGGCACTGGATGGCATCAAAGTACTCGGGGTATGGCTTTTGGTAAATCCGATTCCGAGGTAACTCAACTCCAAAATTCTCTCGAAGCATCTTAGCCATCTCCTCTCTAAAATTAGCTAGGGCATCGTCTGTAGTAGACGATGAAGCTTGCTGTTGTGGCATAGGAGGAGTATGACTACTAGCTATAGGTAGGAATTGTGGCATGTATGTCGACCCATAATTTGGTAGTGGTCGAGTGGTTGTAGCTGTAGGTAGGGTTTGGTTCAGTGTTGCCACCGAACCTAGCATGCTCATGATAGGATTAATGGGCGCAGCCACAATCTAATTTGCATGGGTAGGGTAATAAGCCATCGGCATGGGAGGCGCTGATGCAATAGGTAAAGCCAGATTAGAGTTTTGCATACTAGCAGCTACACCATCATTACCACTAGACGATTGAGATATATTCTTCTGAGCATTAGTATTTTCAATGAAAGTTTGATAGACTAGATTGTTACCATCAGCAATACGACTCTCCATCTCAGCCCACTACTTAGGAGAAAAGGTAGTAGTCATAGAGGGTTTAACCTGCTCAGCTTGAAGAGGAGGGGACTTTATTTCTTCAATCGGAGTGATGTTGCTTTGGCGATTCTTCTCGAATTTTGCAAGGAACTCCTACAAATCCTTCTCTTCATGTGCCTTCTTGTACTCCTCATAGACTTGGCGATGATCAGCCGATATCTCATCGAGACTGGGCTTAATGATGTTATCGGCGTATACCTCAGATGGCTTGGGAAGACCAGACATGGTGGATGATGACGATTGATCTTCGTTCCCCAGCGGAGTCTCCAAAAAGTGTGTTGACACACGAACATGTCACGTGTACCCTAGACGCCGGGGGTGATGCACCGCACCTCACATCGAAGGAGACCCGACCGATAGCGCGATACGTAGGACAGTTGGCGGGCGCTTTTGAGACCCGAAACCCCGCACGCCCGGGAGGGACCCCGTCAGGGAGTGCGGCGAATGTGGGATGCCCTAGGTCGATTCGCTCGCCCCTAGAGCCTAAGAACTCGCAGCTCTCAAACACGAAGAACAACGAAGAACGAGAGAGAAAAACGATGCAGAGATAAAACGTAGACTAAAAAAGTAGTATATTGATTTGTTCGATTGTGTGTTGTTCAATCGGCCGTCACCACCAACATATATAAGAGGCGGCTAGACTTCCCGTACAAGTAAAGGATTCATATAGGATTTCCTTACATGAAAAATTACATCAATTCACGTCCTGGAGTCCTAGTTCTATTCCAGCACGGATTCAGTCTAAATCTGGCCCAAACTCTATCTTCCTTCTTGCGCGGGCCGTAAAATGTCCATACGAACTACAATCAAGATGGCCCAAATATCAAATTTGTGCACCTCGACAAGACAAACAACTCTCGTGTTGATCACTTCTCCAAACAAGGCCATCTTGAATACTTTACGTGGTCATCTTTTACCTTCTAGTCAGACTCGTTCTTGTAGCTGACTGTACTGTCCGAGTCTCGTAGTGAATTTGTTGGCTGTATACTATCTTAGATGATGGCGACTCCAAACCCAAGGTTTACCGTTTTGACAATACGCACAACTCCCGTGTTGAAAACTTTTCCATCCGAGGTCATCTTGATAAACTTTCGGGCACATGTTCAGTTTCACTCGGATTCGAGCTCATCGACTCGAATATTAGAGTCTTTCCCTCGAATCGTCCGCCTGGGCTTTTTCACTCGGATGTTAGAATGTTTCACTAGGATGACTATATTTTCACTCGGAAGGCAATATCTTACTCGATCGGTAAGTTTTCATTCCGACGGTAATCCTTTCACTCGGAATATTTTCACCTGGAGGAAAATTTCACTCGGATGACTATATTTTCACTCGGATGATAATACGTTCACTCGGACGACAAACTTTCACTCGATCGGTAAGTTTTCACTCTGATGGTAAGCTTTTCACTCTGATTTCCCGACTGAAAACATAGCCTGATCTTGATTTGTCTCTCCAGGTCTCATACGACCTCGGATTGAGAAGAGTTATGTATGAAAATCGATCGGCTCGACGAGGCGAAACATTCTCGTGTTGAAGGTTATCCGATTCAAGGCCTTCTTAAGGTACGAACTGCTCGCGCGACCCATCAGACAGGGTGTGTGGTACCTCACGCCATATTTCCGTTTAGTTTCAGTCTGCAGTGTATCGCCTCTAACTTTTACATATGAACTCGGATTGAGTTCATTTATATATAATAATCGATTTTCTCGACGAGATGAAGACAATTACTTTAGAGTGCTCCTTCATCCGAGGTCTTCTTGAAGGCATGATCGGCCGAAAACCACTCGGAACACTGAATTCTGCCACTCGGAGTACAATTTCGAACCCTAAGATGGGTTCAGATGATGATAACCTAAACATCAAAGTTGTTCCACTCGGTGATGGGAAACTTTCCACGCTGAAAACCCTTTCACTCGAAGCCATCTCATTTTCTTTTATGCCATGCCAAAATCTAATGTCAACAGCCGGCCGCTTAGGCCCAGCCGGCACAAGGAGTCGCCGCACGTCCGGAAGGTGCGAGGGACTTTACTAGCCCCGATGTCTTGAAACTCTAATAGGTGTGGATGAGACTACCCGTGGGCAATCCCTCCGACATAAGACTCTTTAGGTTTTCTCTAAAATGTGATGCTGGTATAGTCTATTACCCCAAGGAAGTATAACCAGCTGGCTAATGTGTGCTGATAAATTTATGGCTGAATTCCTTCCAGGCTCAAGGATTACTAAATTACAAAGAAACCTCCCCTTATTCGTTCAAGAAGAGGTTCAATGTCTATATGGGTCCCAGGGAAGATATCCTAAAATTTTCAATTTACGCCCTAACCACCGTATGCTGAACATGTTATACTTCATATGTTTTATCATGGAATTAATGATTAACCGATATCTATTCTTGATCTGAGTGCAGGAGGTAGATTTATGTCTCTGACTCTTGAAGAAGGAACATCACTTATATAAAAGATTATGACTGCTAAAGAACAGTGGAATATTGAGGAGCCAGTAAAGCCCATTCAAAAAATATATCATATTGATGACATGGAAAAATTCAAATAAGGTACTCAAGAAAAAGGTAAGCATGTCGAACAAGTTATCAATGAAAAATTAGATATATCCGGTATCTATCAGAATGAGGATCAACTACAAGAAACTATAAATAAGTTCAATTTTCCTCAAGAAAACATCAACAGGGACTTTCGATGATGCATCCATGATCACATTTTGTGCTCCGTCTTATCACTTTCTTCCTTGTTGTTTTCATATTTTCATATTACAAAAACCTATATTTACTATCCATACTACACGTGTATCACTATCTCTTCGCCGAACTAGTGCACCTATACAATTTGCCATTATATTGGGTGTGTTGGGGACACAAGAGATTTCTTGTATTTGAATGCAGGGCTTGTTTGAGAGAGACTATCTTCATCCGATGCCTCCCATGAATTGATAAACCATAGGTCATCCACTTGAGGGATAGTTGGTACTGTCCTATAAAACTCTGCCCTTGGAGGCCCAACACGAGTCTACAACAATAAGTTGTGTAGTAGACATCATCGTCCACCGCATTGGTGCTCTCTGCGTGGCATGGTCAACGTGTTCAAGAAACAACAACCATTGGAAGAGGGATGTATGTGCAGAGGCTGACAGTAGGGACCCACATGGTACATAGGCACACACAAGCAAGTGCCTCCTAAGTACGAGAAAAAAATGACACCACCTGACAGCTGGGACCCACCAGCTATATTTTCACATGAAAGGAAGTGCCTCCTTATTATGTGAAGAAAATGATTCCTCCCCATAACAGGTGGGACCCACCAGTTATATCTTTGCACGCAAGGAAGTTCCTCCTTATCCTCCCTGATAGCTAGGACACACTCGGTCGAAGAGTACGTAGCATTGTCTGTGTGGTCGGGAATGTGTACGTACATACTGGTGATCGATCTCTCTGCAACTATGAACCGCAACCTAGTAAGTTGTTGCACGTGTCGTAGTAGAACCCCAGCATAGCAGTTCATGTAGTCCTCTCTAAATTGTATACATGTACGTACAACCATACGACAAAAAATACAACCACGTACATACATACAGGTGGGGTCTCGACCCCGTACTCGCGGATACGTACGGCCAGGACACGTATACATGGAGAGGCAATGGATGGTAGCAATGGCGTCCTATTCATCGGCAGCCAACCGGCTGGGTCGGAACAGAGACACAACATCTTGTTCATCGGTAGCCACCCAACTGGGTCGGAATGGAGAAACACACTGTGTTCATCGGGAGACAACTGGCTGGGTTGGAATGCGTCATGTTCATCTGGAGCCAACCGGCTTGGACGGATAACCAAAACAGGGTCATGTTCATCGACTTGTGGTCTGGCGTACCGCAAAACGGAGAAAACGGAGTTCTCTTCGACTGGCTTCGGTTGGAACGGGGTCCTGTACATCGGTAAGGGTCTGGTGTACCGAAATAATAAGAGCAGACTTCTGTTCAACCTCCTACTGTCGAAACGGGGTCCTGTTGATGGAGAGGGGTCTAGCGTACCACAAAATGGAGGAAACGGACTTCTCTTCATCCGCCTATGGTCAAAACGGGGTCCTGTTCATCGAGAGGGGTGTGGCATGCCGCAAAACGGGACTCCACGGGCTATTGTTCATCCACCATCGACTTCCTCCAGCTTCCACCAGTTATTGTTCATCCACCATCTTCCTCCAACCTCAACCTGCTACTGTTCATCCAGCCTCCATGAGGTCTTATTCATCCACCCCCGGTCGGCTAGGGTGTGGTATCCTCCTCGGGGTCTTGTTCATCCAGCGGCAACCTCATACTACCATGGGGTCCTATTCATCCAACCCCACCGGGAACTGTTCATCCATAGCCAACCAACCGGTTAGGTAAACTTACCACATCTCGCACAAGGGGCTCGATCGATGCAAGTCTTGACTCGTTCTACGTATCGCGCGCGCTGCAGCAACATGCACTGATCATCGAGAGGCAACCCAACCAGCTAGCTACGTCTTGCACGGGGGATCAATCGGCTTTAGTATGAAGCAAAGGGATCGATCGGGTTCAATTAGTAGCAAAGGAATAGGTCGAGTTCAGTTAGCACCAAAGGAATTGGTCGGGTTCATTTAGTAGCGAAGGGATCGATCGGCTTCAGTACATACCTAATTCGATTGCTCGGGTTCCATAAGGGAATGCCTCATTCGGGTTCAGTTAGCGGACGCCTGCACACACGTGCATACGAGAGAAACAAGCAAAACCACACTGCATCGCTCGGCCCCGACCACCCACCGTAACAGGGAACTCCCCGAAATTATCTTTGCCCTCACTTCTACCACAATTTTTATGTCATCGACAGCCCAAAAAATGTTATGCGAGTTTGTCTCCAGACCACCCAGGATGAAAATCCCATTTTCTGTCATAGAAGTAGGAGCCCACCACATCTATGATGATTCGTGTTTTTTTCACAATTATCGTCATTGAAGTGTCATAACCATGACAAAAAAAGTTCTCATTCGGGCCATAATGTCACTGATGTGTCTTTTGTTTGTAGTGTATATAAGACAGAGGGTTTAGCCTGTAGGGGGAGTATCACAATTAATCACCTTAGGGTTAGAACTCAACATATGATCTTGAGGTATATCAAGCATGTACTCGATACATCATCATCAATACACCCTGGCACGGGAGGTCAGTCCTCTAGTGGCCCATCTCAGATGCAGTGGCCTCATACTGCTCCAAGGGGCAACGATGACGAGGACATGGACTAGAGAGTAGGCCAAGAGCTTAAGCTTGGGGGATCTCATACCCTAGTTATCCATACATACATATTTTACTTTTTCTTATTTTTCATTTCATTAGCATGTTTATTTTCCAGTTTGCACAATAAATCTGTAGAGCAAGTGTTGCCCTTGCTTCGTTGGAATCCTCTTTGTTTGTGTTTTGTTTCTTCAAGCCCACAGATATGTTCACCAATAGCAAGTTTGAAATGAACAAAATGAACTGGAGAATTTACCGAGGGAAGAAGTGAGCCAACTCGAGAAGGTATCATATATGCATAATCTGTTGTCTAGCTCGCAATATTATTTGAGAAAGAATTTTCATTTGGCTCGCTGCACTTGAGTTAGTTCCCCTCGTTAGTTGAATATCATTTATTCATAACTCCCAACTTATTTTTTGCTAGTGAAACCTTGTAGTGAAGCATGATCTTGCTCTAACATGAATTATAGAAAAACTTAGGGGCCCAAATTTTTTAAGAGAACGAGCATTCCAACACTTCAACTCCATAGTGCTGAATTTGATTGTCTTCATAACACCTATTGATGAAAATATTTGGAGGAATGAATATTTGAAATGATTGAGGATGTGCCGAAATTTATTTGCAATAATAAAATAATGGGGCTTTCAACTCTTTGCTGGCTTTATGTTCCATTGCTATATGTTGAGATAATTCGCATAACTACGATACCGTCACGGACTTGGAGATTGAGTGGTAAATGATCGACCATCTCCAAGGAAATGTGTATGTGGTCAATACGAAGCACCGATCGCTGAGTTCGAAAGAGACAACCATTCTTGATCTAGAGTGCACAAAATTAAGCCATACGGAAAACGAATTGCATATAGTAAATTTTGGCATAACCCCGTCACCAAGAGTTACAGTTCTAAAGAATAATGATTGAGAGATGTGTTTGAAAGCCATGACTAGGAGGTACTAGTGGGTGTTAATTAAATGCTTGAATTCTTTGCTCTCTTCATTTTAGAAACCGCCTAATGCATTTTGTTTTATGAAGAGAGTAAAAAAGAATGTCCATCCAAAGAAAGAATTTTTTTCGCTTGTGTAATACTTTCTTAACAATGAAAAATTTGGTTTGAGAAATTATAACTAGTGATAGGAAACTCTACGTGGTTAGGCAATGAGATTGAGCGCAACTATTCAAATGTGAATACTTTCTTGAAGGACAAGTGAGGATGCATATATCATATTCTCTCGCGCAGGTAAAACTTTTTTCTACTCAATCAAGCTCCATTTCATTGTCTTGATTTCTCATTTGATCGAGGAAGAGAATGTTTTACGCTTCGGGGAGTTGATGGATCGAGAATTTGTGATGTTTTTCGAGTGATTCTTATTTGGTTTCATCGGAACATTGTTACTTCTTGATTATCTCTATCCGTTTATCCTTCAAAAGAGAAGAAAATCCGTTTTTCCATTGTTTGGCCGGAAATATCATATATGAAAGGAAACCAAGGAGAATTACTGCCAATCAAGCCAAATGGAGCAACTTCCTTGTGGAGAGCCAAGCCACCAGGCGTAATAGAGCAAAAGACGGCCTTCCATACGTCTGCAAGCACTCGTATGAGCGGTCGTTTGAAGTGCCAACAACTCCACCACTTCTATACAAGACACTTTCATTAAGAAACCCAGGGAAGAAGAGAACCCTATCCGTCGCCACCACATCCAGAACAAAAGAAGAAGGGATCCGAAGAACCTTTAGAGATTTTCTTAGTTTTGGTCTTTCCATCTCCATCATCCTCTCATCCTTCACAATTGTAAGAGCAATTCCTAGTTTTGGCAACAAGTTGTAAACTCTATTCACTCTCATCTCGAGATCAAGACTAGTTGAATTATCCATTTCATCTTATTGTGGATCTTCACGGTATTATCGATATGATTTTCATGGATTTAATATCTGGTGTGATTGCTTTCTCTCTTATGATGTGTGAGTAATTCCCCATAGGCGTGGGAGATGTAGGTGAGTGGTAAGATTCATATGTGCCTAATCTATATGTCGTCATTCATATTTGTAGTAGTATGACATGTCTAGTATGTTGTCCAATTTAAGGGCCCAGACAATAGGATCTCAAGACCTACATAGGTAACACATATTGTTTAGGAAATCTGTGACCTCCGGCATGACATGCGGAGATATCTATGAGGACCGAACGCAATATGAGATAGTAGTGATCCACGAAACCTATCGAAGGACCTTAATTATGGAAACAGCCACTCTATGGAAATGGTAAAGCAGTACCACATAATGAAATATAATCCCGAGAGGAGGAGTTTCATAACTTTTGGGTGATCCGCCTATAGAACACACATACCAAATAGTACAAGTATGATACAAGGCAACCCGTATTACCGTCGCACCGGCACACTTGATATATTCTTACTATGAACTGAATTCTCTCTGAGTCTAATCTCTACAATGTAGGATACACAATTCTCATTTTCATTTATTTCATTTACTTTTAATAGTTTTTACCTTTGTCTCTACAATACTTTTATCCTTGTACATCTGGTTTATACATCCACCAGGACAGTAATTCGTGCCCTCTTCACCGCCGCAATTCGGCATCAACATGGAGGAATGGATTTGAGCAAAGATAAGCATGACATATCTGTACCAGTGGATTGTTTGATTGATGTGTCAATTATCATCATGAATTGAATTGAGCAATGGACAAAAATAAGCACACACAGAAGATGCACGATGCATATCTGTCCATGTCATCTGTATGTAGTGTGATCAAGTAGATTGGAGGTTTTGGATGCCCTATTAAGAACATTTTATGATAGAATATTTCAACAACAACCGGTCGCAAATGAGATAGAGCCGAACTCAAAGGCGACAACCATATCCTACGATGATTCCGGTGGTTCCCTCACCCTCCGACAGTTGCTCCGGTGGCAGGAGGGTCGGGAGACCTTGAATCCCATCCCTGCTGTACTAGCATGCCGTTTGAGAGCTCTGGTCGGCGGCCTTGAGGAGGTGCTAGTTGAGGAATAATTGTGGTGCGGCTCCTGTCCATCTCCTCCTTGGTGTTGGGCATCGGCGAAGAGTTGCTCGTTGTTGCCCGCGAATCTGGACATCCGACGAGATTTGGTGCCCCTTGTGCGGTCGATGAGGTGACAAGGGCAAATGTGTGATGTGGGGTTGTTGTCCTTGCCCGGTTGTCGTCACATCGACATTCCCTAAAACAGAGATGTGGGGCTACTAAGGTATGTAGGAGGCTTGCTTATGGGCTTCAAATCTGTCGGATTTCACTAGCAACGGTATCTCGATGTGCTCAAGACGTCTTAAGTAGGCACATATGGTGCTATTCTATTTGTTCATGCTCTTTCGACGAGCTGGTACGATTGGATCGAAGGTGGAGAGAACTTGATCCCATCCCTAGTGTACTAGCGTGGTGTTTGAGAGCTCTGTCAGCGGTGTTGAGGAGGTGCCAATTGAGGAATATTTGTGTTGCTACTCATGTCCATCTCCGCCTTGGTGTTGGGCATCGGTGAAGAGTTGCTAGTTGTTGTTGCCCGCGAATTTGGACATCCAATGAGGTTTGGTGCCCCCTGTATGGTCGATGAGGCGACAAGGGCGGTCGTGTGATGTGGGGTTGTTGTCCTTGCCATGTTGTCGTCACATCGACGTTCCCTAAAATGGAGATGTGGGGCTACTAAGGTATGTAGGAGGCTTGCTTATGCACTTCAAATCTATTGGATTTCACCAGTGACAGTGTCTCGGTGTGCTCACGACGTCTTAAGAAGGTACATGTGGTGCTATTCTATTGGTTCATCCTCTTTTGACGAGCTGGTCCGACTGGATTGAAGGTGGAGAGACCTTGAATCCCATCCCTGGTGTACTAGTGTGGCGTTTGAGAGCTCTGGTCGGCGGTGTTGAGGAAGTGCCAGTTGAGGAATAATTATGTTGCTGCTCCTGTCCATCTCTTCCTTGGTTTGGGCATCGGCGAAGAGTTGCTAGCTGTTGTTGCTCGCCAATCTAGACATCCGACGAGGTATGGTGCCCCTTGTGCAGTCGATGAGGCAACGAGGGAGGACGTGTGATGTGGGGTTACTATCCTTGCCCTGTTGTCGTCACATCGACGTTCCCTATAACGGAGATGTGGGGCAACTAAGGTATGTAGGAGGCTTGCTTATGGGCTTCAAATATATTGGATTTCACAAGCGACAGTGTCTCGATGTGCTCAAGTGTCTTAAGCAGGCACATGTGGTGCTATTCTATTGGTTCGTCCTCTTTCGACGAGCTGGCCCCACTAGATCGAAGGTGGAGATTTACCGTCCTCATAATCTCTCTCAACAATTTGTGATGACGATGTCACTTGTGGGCAACCTTATCGCCAGTGTTCTTTTTGGCGGCATGTGTGCAGTATATGTTGGTACACATGTCCTTTTGCACGATCATGTCTAATGATGGCAGTTCAGGTGTGTTGTAAATGTTTTCACTTGGTTTTTAGCTAATTACCTAGGCAATTCTCATATGATTAATTAGTAGATTGAGCCCTTTATTCTCTATTAAAAAAGGGAGTTGGCAGACGCCTGCCACACCAACCAATGACATTTCACGTGTAAAAAAGATTGTTATTGTTTATGTCTAAAACACAATGCACTCATAAAAAATATGAATTATACAAATATTTTTATTAATTTCAAAAGAAGTTTACATACTAAATAAAATATTAAAGTAGTTTAAAAAATAGTTAAATAAATTATCGTACAAGTACATAAAAGTAGTATATAAAAGTAGTTTTAAATAAAATATTCAGGTAGTATATAAAAGTTTTTATGCTTTAATTATGTAATGTTGTTTTATAAGTAGTAATGTGTTTTCGTACAGTTTGTGTGTTTTCTCAATAAAATATTTATATAATCATAAATATAAAAAAATATGAGCCTATTTTCGCCTAAGACTGCCTATCCTCAAATGAATACTTTTTAACTCATACATTTTTTCGTAATTCATAAATATTTAAAATTATATGAACCTATTTAAAGTAACACATGAATTCTATTTAGAATAATACGACATTTTTTATTTCATTTGTAGATATATCATTAATGACACACCAATATTCCATGTTTATTTGATTATTATGATTATATTTTTTAAACAAAATCTAAAAAGTAAAAAAACAAAAATATGGTAAATGGGCCACACTAACTCCACCCCCTTTAAGCCCGGCATGCGCATTTTATTATAGACATAAACAGAATCATACACACTCATTTGTCAACTCATACCTAGATGAGGTCAAACTGCTGATCAAACCGGCTGTGTGAAGCTACGTCTCGTTTGTGTCTACAACAGCCCAACAATGTTGGCTGCCACCTACGACAAACATGCCAAAAATCAGTGTTGACGGAGCTGTGTTGCGGCATTGGCGAGGAGGAACGGCGACAACCATCTACCGCGATCACAGTGGCCCATACCTAGGATATTCAGTTGTGATCATCGATGGAGCATCAGATCCTACTGTTCTCGAGACCTACGCGTGAAGAGACGTGTTGGCACTGGTAGCGGACCTTCAACTTCAGAATATAATCATAGCATTGGACAACCAGGGTGTGAAGGATATCCAGGTGGGTACTGGTGGTGATTGTCGTCAAAACCGGCGGATCTCGGGTAGGGGGTCCCGAACTGTGCGTCTAAAGTCGATGGTAACGGGAAACAAGGGACATGATGTTTACCCAGGTTCGGACCCTCAATATGGAGGTAATACCCTACTTTCTGCTTGATTGATCTTGATGAATATGAATATTACAAGAGTTGATCACTTGGAGAGTCATATCCAAACGCCAAGCTTGCCATCCACACCAAGGAGAGTCTCACCCGGACACGGGAGAGAGTCTTCGGTCTTGTATCTTCACAGCCCATCAGTCCGGTCCACATCACATGGGCCGGATGCCCGAGGACCCCCTAATCCAGGACTCCCTCAGTGCTCATGCAGCCATCATACATGAAACAACGGACCGAAAGTCATCTTCTAGTTTCATATTCGAACATAGAAACTTTAATTTTGGAGCTCATAGTCTCACCAAGTTTGCCTGTAATTTATCCGTCATGTTTGGCTGGGAATTCCCCATGACCAAAGTTCTACCAATGAACATTGTTTTCGATCAATAAAAAGGGCGAGATTTCTCAAACAAAAATTAAAGACACAAATAGTAAGCTCCTATTTGGCGCGTGATGCGCTAGCGAACGAGCCAGGGGAGCACCTATTGGGCGCTTCAGGCACCAGATCCCCGGCACCTACTATAGCGCTAAGTTGGGCCGGCCCACGAAACATGCACAACATAAAAAAATCACAGCGTTCAAAAAATCCCATAAATAAATGCTATCTATAGGTTTCGAACTCGTGCAATTTGGCTACTGTTGGGGATGTTACTACTGGGCGTAAACCGGCCAGGAAAGGCCGGGTTAACTTCATCTGTAGTTGATTATGCTTGAAGCCCATGTAGACAGAAGAGGAAAGGTCCAGGGCCCAGAACCGGTTTAAGGCCCGTAGCCATGAACCGACATTTGTATGAAACTTGTATTGTAAGATAGAAAGAGTGGAGACCGAACCAGACACGTTTATGAGCCAGTCTCGGGACTCTGTAAACCGACAGGCGCCGCCCATGTATATAAGGGGACGACCCGACAGCGGTTTAGGAGAAGAGACAACAACTCGAGAGCCAGGAAAAGCGGATTCGCTCCCTGGCCTTCGAACCCCAGCAATACCAATCACAACTAGACGTAGGCTTTTACCTTCCTCGAAGGGGCCAAACTAGTATAAAATTCCCCGTGCCCCCTTGTCCGGTTTAACCCCTTAAAGCTAACCCGTAGCGATGGCTCCACGACTAAGTCCTTTCACAAGGACATCTGCCGTGACAAACCCATGACAGTTGGCGCCCACCGTGGGGCCATCGCACGATGGTTTTGAGTTCTTGAAGGGTAGCTTCGACGGACTTAAGGGATACGCTGTGGGCCGGATGATGAAGAGTCGTCGCGGCAAGCTCTACATCGACAACGCGGGATAAGGTCCCAAGGCCGATTCAATCGAATATGGGTACCGGGTCCCCTTTGGTGGGATTCACGTCTTCATCGGCAAGATCGGCGAACCGGCCCCTGAGCCGGACATCTAAACCGACATCATCAAAACGGCTCGGCCTGCAGGTTCTTCGCCGGTTCAGCCCGAGGCAAGGCATGTTTTTGTTGGTGTCATCCATGGATCGAGGTACGAGGACGGACCGGTGTCCGATGGAGAGACCGTGGTCTGTTCTGATGACGAGTCTTCTGGAGAGACCAAATCACTTTACCAGTTGTAGGACGACCGGATTGAGGGAGGATCTGAGGGCAATAGTATTCCGGATTCCCCCGATCTACCAAACCGGACCACCATCTTCATGGCCGGCACACAATCGGCGCCTCATTCATTTACCGCCGTAGCAATGCTCTCCGGTTAAACAACGGCCACACTAGTAGGGGCAGGAAGCTCGGCGCTGCCTCCGGCCCAAGTCCTGTCTGATTTGTTCGATGCTTTGGCAACGTTGATGGCCGCGGAGGTGGATGCAGCAGCCAGGGATCAGCACAATGCGGAGATTGCAAAGGTGAAAGATCAGATAGCCCAGGCTAAAGTGGACCTGGCAATAGAGAATGGTAGGATGGCTACAGAGCGGGCTGAATTGGAAGCACAGGCCTACCGGATTAGACTGGATCAGAATGCTTCAGAGGAAGTCATGAGAAGAAGGTATCGATCACGTCTCCCATCGGTTTATGAGCCGCAGAATCTTTTTAACACACCAGGAGTAGGAGCTGGTAGCCAACCCACACTAAACCGGGCGGGGGCGCCGGGAACAGGAGCGCCGGTTCAACCACGCACGATGGACCCCCTCGCCAGAAGAATGTTGTGCCACCGTATGCATCAACACCGCCAGGGCATTATTCCAACCCGTTGGACAACATTGTGGCCGCCGCTTCACGCCTGGCGGCCCTCCCAACCAATGGCGAGTCACCAGTTGCAGTGGAAGCACGTCGGGCCAGGGATATCCTTCAAACAACACTAAATCAACAGCAGGCGTATTCACACAGTCGTGAGAGGATTCATTCCACTCCCCGTCCAAGCCGGAGTTATAGTAGACACGTGGAGGACGAACCGGCCGTGTCCAGTAGTGCACGTCGCCGAAATTCACCACGAGGGAACAACCCGGCCGGGGGAGGCGCTAATGCGCAAGATGTTGTGGACCATGGCCGCGCACGTCGGGAGGCCGAGTTAGCAGCTCGACACGGAGCACGACAGCATACTCTGGTTCACCCCATGGCCTCCGTGGAGCCAGCAGTGATGTTCAGTTCCTTAGGGGTGCCGTGTTTAACCCCCGCTTTGCGTAATGTGAGACTGCCCAAGGATTTCAAGGGACCTCATAAGGTACCAAATTACACCGCCGATTTGCAACCAGAGGCGTGGGTGGAGAGCTATGAGATGGCAATGGAGATGTTAGATGTGGATGAGGCAGTGTGTGCTAAATATTTCACCATGATGTTGGAAGGAACAGCTCGCACTTGATTGAAGAGCTTGCCGACCAACTCTGTTGGATCATGGGCCGAATTGAAGCACCTGTTTATCCAGAACTTCAAGGATATGTGTAAGAAGCCGATGTCAATTGTAGATCTGGCCGCTTGTGTCCAAGAGGAAGGGGAGTCCACGACCTATTGGGTTAAACGGGTCTCAGCGATTTTGCATTCATCAGATCGTATCAATGCAGACACTGCATTGTTAACATTAGAGGGCAATTGTCGTTTCAAACCGTTAAAACAGAAGTTGGGAAGGCTCAAACATCACTGCAATGACATGTCAACACTCATGGCCGCTTTGGTTAAATACGCCGATTCAGATAATACCAAGGATCTGGATTCAGAGGAGGACAAAACGGAGAAAGGTAAGAAGAACGGCAATGCCAAGGGTCAACAGCATAATCCGGCAGGCCATGGAAACGGTGGTAAGCACAAGGCCGATAGTAGCTTGGACTTTGTTGCAAATACCAACGCGCAGGAGAATGGCCAATGCCGTAAGGGCAAGCAGCCCCAGAGGGGTGGAGGTTCAGGCAACAATTTGGAGCGCTTGTTAAATCAGCCCTGTCCAAAGCATGGATCGAAGGAGAAGCCGGCATCACATCTTTGGAAGGACTATTATATCATGCGAGATTTCAAGAATTCCAATATGTTCCAATATGACAACGGCCCGACCGGCGGTTCAGGAGGAGGTTTCCACGGGCCGTGTTACGGAGGTGGTGGTTCCGGTTCAAGGTTTCCAGGCAACCAAACCGGACACGTCAATCATGGGCACCAAGGCAACCAGGAAGGTGACAACCATCAGGGGAGTCAGCAGCAGCCGCAGCAGTCGGGTTATCAGAGCAATCCCAAACAGCTGAACAACGGGCAATATCATGTCTTCACTACTAGTTTGTGCAAACATGATCAGAAGCTTCACAAAAAGGGCAGTAAACTCTGTTGAGCCGGCAGTACCTCAGTATTTGCGCTGGTCTGAGCAACCTATTTTGTGGAGTAGAGATGATCACCCACCCTGGGTTGATAATCCAGGTCACTTGGCCCTGGTGGTAGCCCCTCAAGTTGGGGGATACAAGTTTACTAAAGTGCTCATGGATGGGCGAAGTAGTATCAATATTTTTTATTATGATACATTCCGCCATATGGGGTTGACAGATAAGGATCTTAAACCGTCAAATATGGTCTTTCATGGGGTGGTACCTGGTAAGTCTGCATATCCTGATGGCAAGATAGCTTTGAAGGTAGCTTTTGGAGATGACTATGATTCAAGGTCAGAAACATTGACATTTGAGGTGGTAAAGATCAAAAGTCGGTACCACGCTTTGTTTGGGCGGCCGGCTTATGCTAAGTTTATGGCAAGGCCATTGTCACGACCGGTTTTCCGGGTAATAAATTTCCAGAAAAGACCGTCGTGCTCATTAGCCCCAGGATTACTGTTAGCTGATGAGGCTCCAACTTGATACAGAAACTCCAAGCAAAAATACAAAATATGTAGTACAAGACCATTCTGGCCTGTGGGTACAACAAATGGTTTCTAGTGGTTGATGGCAGAAGCGGGTTGTGAAACATCTGTGTCTATGGGACTCCATTCCCCACGGGAACAGCTGACCAGGTTAAATTCCTATCTTCGCGAGGCTGCTATCTCCATTGAGTGGTTTCCGGGGCTGGCATCGCGTCGCTCCTCTCCGAGCAAGAAAAATCTGGCCAAGACAATAGCCAGGGACAAGCCAGTGAGTAATTTGAATGTACTCGCAAACATTATGAACACAGGTATAATATAACAATGATGTGCTGAAAAGTATTTTATGCTCATGACGTCAGTCACAAAAGATAAATAAATCTCGGATGCGTGCAAGCAAGTTATTTAATAAATTGCAATAACATGGTAGTATAAGAAAAATTTATGAAATAAATAACAAGTAATGCCACAGTCGGGCGTCTGAGCGACGCCACATAAAGGGCTTTAAAAGAAATGCCACAGTCGGGCGTCTGAGCGACGCCACAAAAAGGGCTTTAAAAGAAATGCCACAGTCGGGCGTCTGGGCGACGCCACATAAAGGGCTTTAAAAGAAATGCCACAGTCGGGCATCTAGGCGACGCCACATAAAGGGCTTTAAAAGAAATGCCACAGTCGGGCGTCTGGGCGACTCCACATAAAGGGCTTTAAAAGAAATGCCACAGTCGGGCGTCTGAGCGACGCCACATAAAGGGCTTTAAAAGAAACAATCATAGTGAATATCCCGGAGGTAGAACCATCCCAGAGATACACGATAATAACAATAATATCATGGGTTAGTCAACAATAATAATAATCATAGTTATCACAAGTCACAAGTAGTAATTCCATTTCTGGATTAACAGTTTCACCTCCGAAGACCGACGCTAAGACCGACACTTGACCCATCCCAGACTGTAATCCTTAACCATGGACACGGCTATTCGAATTGGCTTATTCTCTGCAGAGGGTGTACTCTTTACCCACGAGTAACGGATTTCTCTAGTCCAGCAGGACTAATTCCATCTACGGTCTTTCTGTTGAAAACACACCTAACTTGCACACACCAGCTTATCTCACACGTGTCTGGAATCACCCACGACACCTGTTAAGAAAACTTTAAGTGGGGAGGTTACAACCTTGCGTAGCATGGGATCAAATTTATATCGCGCGCTCTAAGGGGTGGCCTCCCCTCTCGGTCCCAACCGGAAACACCCATGCCCCCGGACCAGGTGGCCTGCCTACCAGCTACAACCGGTATCTTCCACCATGGCCTCTCTGTACGGTGTGTGCTGGAAAGAGGTTGACAACTTACTGAACCGTACTCTACTTGCTGTAGAGACGAGTGGTAGTACGAAACAAGTATGGGGGTTACTAGAACAAGACTCGATCTACGGTCGACTCAGGAGGTTCAAGTATTCCCTGCATGATTAGCATGACAAATATATTCTCATCCAACAGACTCACCTCTCATATCACCTTACCATGCCATACCAGACATAACCGTCCCGACGGAGACCGGCGACAAACTCAAGCGTACCCAAGGCAGAGGTTTTCCCGGGTTCCTGCCGGTATGCATGCAAGGCATAAGAGGGTGATTATCATCACAAGTGTGTCCATTTCCAACAGCATGGAAATCAACAACATGCACCCATGCATATGATCATATCACATGAAATAACAAGTCCTTCGAAATGCGGTGGTGTTATAAAGGTATCAACGATCACACCAAAATATTATGCCGGGGTTCAGAATGCTTGCCTTCAATGTGTGGAAAGGCAGGGTGCACTCCAAAACTTTTGAAAGTATCTTCTCTCTCCCAAAATCCTATTTAAAAATATATTTGAATTAACACACATTTCAAAAACAGAACCAAAAAGTTGTTTGAAATTTTTTCAAATAAATCTTAAAATAAACTAGATCAAATATGAGGAAGGTAGGAAAAAGAACCAACCCATTTGGAGTTATATTTAAAAAGTTATAGCCAGTCAAAGATTTGGTCAAATCTGTTATTTAAAATAAAACAGAAAAGAAAACGGTTCAGATAGAAATATGCTTTCGGTATAGAGGAGGCGTACTTGAGGCTTTACGCCTCCACTTAAACACGTGGACAGACACGAGGTCGCAGACAGTGGGTCCAGGGGGGCCACTAGTCAGGTTTGACCAGTCTTCTCCCTCTTCTTTCTTTGTCCCGGGCGGAGGCGAGGCAACGGCGATCGTCGCCGGCGAACGGCGGCTCCCCGCGGGGCTCAGAGGGCGGGGATGGATCCGCCACTCCAGGGCGATCCTCCCGGTGGTCGCCAGGTAGGTGGGGACGGAGGGAGCTGCCGGCGGCGAGCTTCTCGGCGGAGGTGGCCTCGGGAGCAAAGTGATTTTTCTCCCGCGGTGTGCCCCGATCAAAATTGAGTAGTGGGGATGGCTCACGGGAAGGTGAGGAAGCTCTTGGTGGAGAGAACGGAGAGTGGGAAACCCTGGTGGTGCCGAATTGGCCGGGGCAGTGGCGGCGGCTGCAGTTGCCGGAGATGAGGAAGGAGCCCTTCCCCGGGTCGATTTGCTGCCATGGGAGGACTAGGGGAGCATTCTAAGGCTTCCTGTGTGCACGGGGAGGCTCGGGGGCCTCCTTTTATAGCTCGTCGAGGTCGGTTCCGCGGCGGCCGGATAAGCTCTCTGGCGAACCTCCTCTCTGTAGCTTGCAGGGCAACGTGGCGTGGCTGGGGATGACAGCAAGAGCTAGTGGACGAGAGGGCACTGCTCCAGGGGCCAGGTGGCGAGCCGGGGTGGCTTGGGCGGCGCTGCACGGCGCAGGGCTGTCGGGCGGCGGCGGCTAGCGCTTGGCCTGTTGGGCGCGGCGGGGCTGCTTGGCGCGTAGCTGAGAGAAGGGGAGTGCGTGGCGAGGTTCTGCAGAGCGGGCCAAAGCCGTGGGGGCCAGCGTGTCGGCTCGGCTGCGTGGCTGCAATACGCGCGCTCTGGGCGCGTCCAGTGCACGCACTAAGTGTGCTCGACGAAATGCCAGAGCATGCTAGAGGTCGCGGTTGAGGCTGGCAAATAACAGACCCAGGTTAGGAGCAACTGGAATCCTAGTGGACATGCTAGTATGATCCGAGGTGCAAGGTCACAATGCAAAGACAAAAACATGTCAAAACTAGCCATGCACACCAGGTGTTTGACAAAATGCCAAGGGCACTTAGGCATTTCTTGGAGTGGCCAAAATCTCCAGATCAGTGTCTCTGTGGATGAAAGAGAGAGTGGTGATGTTAGTTGGACAAAAGAAGAAACTTGTTAGTGCAAGTTTTACAAAACTTCAATTCTGGACAGGAAATAAATGACATTATTTCATGAACCAAAAATGATCCAAAAGGTGCATGCTCCTGGACTTAAGGGTTTAACATGGGGGACTACAAGTAGGAGAAATAATCAAGGGTTAAAGAGCAAGTAAAAACATGGTTGCTATACAAACCATCAAGTTGGTCCAGAATGAAGATGAGGTTGATTCACTCAAATTTTTCAAAGGACACAAATAGGTTGTCAGGACCCCGACTCAATGCCACATCGATCTAGCATGTAACACCTCATATCACTTTGCGGCCTCACGCACGGTATTCCCACGGGTGTCGCCTTACCTTTTCCCGGGACCGTTTGCGCCTTTTGGCACACGTATATGACAGTGTCGCTAGCATCCATATGATAAGGAGCCCGGGCTGACATGGCTAGTCGTAAACCCAAAGCGGCACAGACTTACAGGGACAGGCATCCATGACCCAGCATCGAACGTGTCGGTCATCAGCGAGTGAATCCAGGCTGTAGCACTGGGCTAGCAGGACTCCGGTGAACCGGGCTGTAGCGGGCTAACAGGACTCTGGTATTCATCGCGTGACATTTCCCCGAAGGGACAGACACAGGAACGAAGAAGGACACATGCCGGCCAGCCTAAGTGTTCCAGAGCAGTAGCAAGCTACCATGGCTCAGTGGAAACACTAGGAGACATTTCCCGGTAAGAGAGGCTACTAAAGATAAACAACTAGATGGTCAGATCCCACACATACCAAGCATTTCAATAACATACACACAATATGCTCGATATGTGCAATACAACATGGCATCACAAAATGACTCTACAACTCAAGTAGTTTATTCATTAGGCTCCGAGGAGCGAGATATTACAAACATGGGTCTCATGACCCAACACTCAGAGCATACAAGTCAAAGCACAAGCGGAAGCTATCATGTCTGAGTACAGACATCTATAAATGAAAAAGGCTGAGAAGCCTGACTATCTATCAGATCCTGCCGGGGCACAAGATCGTAGCTGAGGTATCAAGCTAAACATCGAAGTCCACGTGAAACTACTAGCGAGACCGAAGTCTCTCTGCAAGACATAAAATAGGCAAACGTGAGTACAAATGTACCCAGCAAGACTTACATCAGAACTATCTACATATGCATCATTATCAACAAAGGGGTGGTGGGGTTTAACTGCAGCAAGCCAGCTTTGACTCGGTGGCTATCCTAAACTACGACTGCAATGTAACTCTTTTGAGGTGGCGCACACGAGTCCACATATTCACCATATCAATACACCACTATGGATCCGCTCCCGTCTCCCTACGAGAACGCCATCCATAGCACTCACGCTTATCTTGCGTATTTTAGAGTATCCACTTTCACTTGTCTATGAACTGATATAAGCAACCCAGAGGTCCTTTTCCGTGGACACGGCTATTCGAATAGATCATATTAACCCTGCAGGGGTGTACTTCTTCACACACGCTCTCACCACTTACCGCCGTTTACACGACATGTACTCGGCAACCTTCAAGCGGAAGCCCAACGTGGGTGTCGGCCACGGCCTACCTAAACGCTCAAGTCTCTAGTCCAGGTTTATCGCCTATTCGGGTTCCATCCATGAGGAGATCCGGCCGGAGTTTCGCTCACAGCCCCAAACGATGTGAACAGGGTTCCCGAGACACCAAACGGGCGCCCGGTACACC